>NC_134826.1:134321031-134387342 GCF_004210375.1 Tachypleus tridentatus
TCCTTCAAATAAATTTTGATGTAAAAAAATCAAGATTTACACCAGAAACTGTCTATTAAACCTTAAGCCTGACAATTGTTTAGAGGCCTCAAAGTTATTCTTAATGATATGTTTATTTTTTCAAAATGTTTTGTCACTGATCTTTTTCTTTAGGGTGGGGGAGATCAAAATGTAAGTTTTCTGAATTTACTTTCATCTGAAGTTTCTGTACTTTATTTACACGATCTTATCCGTTACAAATAACTGCCATTCTCTTTCTCTGAATAAACTATAAATATTTCTTTATTTTAACTTAAATATTTAATAGCTTCAATAATTCTCTTAGTTATATCTAATTTTCTTTTAAACGACTTGATATTAATTAATTAATAATTATTTTTTAATACCACACCAACATGAAAAAACCAAACATCACAGTTTTGTAAACACTACACTAACATGACAAAAATGGCAAACCAAACATTACAATAGAATAAAATTATAACAGAATAAGGATTTAATACAACACATACAAATAAGGAGAAATATTTTAATCTTTAAATCGTGAAAATTCAGTAATTATCTACATCACTGTCATCATTACTGCTGTCTGAAATGTCGCTGTCTTCAAATAGAATGCCATCTTCTGTGCCGACTAACGCATTACTGATGCCGCATTAAAAAAAAACAAAAACAAAAACCTACTGTTTCAGTTTTCACTGAATTCCAAGATTTTACAACCCACCACTCGCACATCTGAGCAATTGTTGGCCTTTTCAAACGATCTGTTGGTGTTGGGTCATGGAAGCGCTAATGGATTTTGTAATCATTTACGGTAATCTTGTTTATTAATTTATTATTTAATACTAAGTAATTTATACATTTTATTCTGGGTCGTATAGAGGAACTTGAGTTGTCTAGTAACGAAACGCTACCTTTAGGCTTAGGTTTAGGCCTACGAGTAACTTAAAATTCGGCGTGGAAGATGCAGAGTAAATTTTTAAAACTTATTTTGGGGGAAAAAATAGTGTTTTCAATAGCAGGAAATACGGTAGTTCAGTCTAATGTGTTTTAATTTTTTATTATTCGTTGTTTTTGTGCAAGTTTTACAGTGAAAAAGTCAAACCTAAGTGAATCAAAAGTTTTGTTTCATTATTGAAATATGCTGCCTTTCTTTATTATATTACTTACTACTCTAAATCTTACAAACTACAAAACAGCACTACTTTTAAAGTTTCTTGTATGAGATGAGGTCAAGCTTTGCTCCATGATGACACTTCCGTGTCGTGACTAGCTAGTTGCTTTCCACTCAAGAGTCAGTTGTTCAAAATTAGAACAGCTCTATCTAACTCCTCGAGGGTCTCTTACCTCTCCTTTTAGCCAGTGTATCCCACAAGATGCTGTACATGTTAAAAACATCAAACTAACACACGAGTGTATAATTAATGTTTTTTTTTTTCTTACCAGTCTCGCAAGGAGAAAGAGGCGTTTGAGATAAGAATTAATAATTTACCTGAAGTGTTGTGTGAGTTGCACGTGACCGTTACGACAGTGTCACGGGAAGATGCGATACATGTAGCATATCTTCTAAAACACAAAATTCAATCAGAACATATGATAAAGAAATTGTAAAACCTACTGTTTGTTATTAGTGACGTCTCATAGTTTTACCCTCATTTCAGGCACGTGCAAATAATTTCGCCTGGAGCTACAAGAAATGTAATTCCATATCGACTATTACGGACTTTTCGAGGAAGTCTTCTTCGACCATAAAACCAATGAAAAGACAGATTTTATTAGGTGTTCTATGTTATGATTAGTCTAAAATATATTTACTTTACCATTCGTTTGTTTTAATTGCATGTCCTTTTTTCATGCACTGGATTTTTTAGTTTTGACACAGCATAAAGAACCAGTGAAACCAGTGCTTGATTTTTTGATACAATAATTATCTCCTAACAACTGGGGGCAACACTGTTTTTTTTTTAAAGGAATAAATCAGCGTTCGAAGACTCAGTTGTTTTCCAAGAACTTTTATAATTAATGTGTTTGTTTTTACTTAAGGCTTCAAATGCATTTTTTTCTTTTCGCTATTGTTGTTGTACGGTTTATAGTATATAAAATAAGCATAATACATGTATTTAGCTAATTTTTCTCAAAACTCGCATAATCATTCTGAGATAAGTAACAACACTTGTTAACATTATTGTGGATAAGAAATAACATACTATTTTTGTGCAAAAATTATCTTCGTAAATAACCTTGTTTAGTCTCTTGTTTTAGTAAATTTCTTATACAATTCGAAGAAGAAACAACTCGATTACGTTATCTATAGCTGATAAAAGTCAAATTCCCAATCAGACACTTGTTGACCGTTTAGTAAAGACTCCGTATCTTCTTGCGACAATTGATAATTACTTTCATGTCCAAGAGATTGAACAGATAACGTGTCATGTGACAGATTAAATCTTAAAAGTACAATACACTCGGTCATATAATAGTTGGTTCGCAAGACTTTCAAAGTGGCATGTAGTGGATACTCATCTATCAGTAATGCAGTGGCGTAGCTAGGGGGGGCAAGGAGGTACATCTGTCCCCGGGCGTAGCATCGGGGGTGGGGGCGCGAAATTGATGTTACATAATCAGGAATGAATTTCAGAATGAAATGTTTTCCCCTCTTAATCAATTAATGCCCAGTGACCCATATATGGGAGTTGCAACATCATGCAACGTAATCATCGTTGTTATGTAACATTGCGTAAACGTTGTGAAATGTAACATTATATGCTGTAAATCAGTAATCAGAACGCACATTACACAGATACTTCACGGAACAAAGCCGGTAAATTGTCTGTTACTTGATCCAGTTTTTGGAATGCTACCATGACCTCAGCGACCTGTCCTTCGGGAGTAACCGAACGGCTGTAACAGATAATTGAAATGGGAGTTAAAATGACTTTATCAGACCCCCGCAAGTCTGGTAAAGCTGGAAACGAAGCCAAGGAAATCTGACTGAAGTATCAAAGCGAAGCCAAGAAAATCTAACACTGGACTAGAATAGCAGATACGTGTCCGGACTTTTCGTACCTTTTCGGTATTAATCTTAAAACTGAAACGGGTGAGCGCGCAACGGCTGATTTGGAATCTGACTTACCAAGAGACCAACAAGGTCGCGTCCGAGGTGGTGGATGAGTGGCGCTCGTTTGGAATAATTTTTATCAGAAATTCGTGGATAGGTGCATCTCAGGTGCGTAGCTATTTTTGTGACAAGAATGATTTAGATGAGAGCAAAATTGCTCAAGCTAGGCCTTTAGATTTTATGATAAGATTTTTGGATACACCGTTATGTGCCCAAGGTGAAAATTATTGCTATTAAGTCTATAATTCATTTATTAGTTGCAATGTTCATGTATCGGTCATATCATTTTAAAAATATTCATAACGACCTCGCTGTTAACGATAAATGTAATAGGGATTTGGTTTCAAATAGACTTAATCTATTTTCCCATCGAAAGATGCAGTCAGTAACTGTTCTTCTCTGGAAACTGAAAATGGTTTAAATAGTTGGAAAAAAAACAGAAAAAATTACTGCACATGAGAATTCCTAAAGCCATCGGGATTCTTTCACAACATGGAAGGAAATGGAAAGGAGGCTGATAAAAAAAATAAGGTTTAATAGATACACAGCTTCCAAATCAAACTGCTAAAGTGAAGGAACAATGGTGACAAGTACTTAAGAGGGAGTTATGCTGCATAAAATATTTAGCCCAACAAAATTTGGCTCTAAGAGGCCACAGAGAAAGTACCACTGAAACTGAAAAGGGAAGAGTCACGGAAACGCTGGAAATTGTATAGAACTTCTGAAGCTAGTTAAAGAGTTCGATCCAGTCATGAAGGGCCACCTTTTGTATGTGCAGCAAAATCCAGGATCAATTACGTACCTTTCACCAGAAATACAGAATGAGTTCATCCAGCTTTTATCATCTACAGTTAGAGAAAAACTTGTGTGTGACATCCAGAGAGCCAAATACTGTGGAATAATGTTTGAATCAACTCCTGATGCTACTCACCAAGAACAAATGTCGGAGACCATTAGATATGTAGGTATAAACTTCGAGGAAAAAACTGTACTTGTGAAGGAGTCTTTCGTAGGATTCATTCAAGCCCATAAAAAAAGATGCAGCAAGTATTGCAGACATAATATTACAACAACTGGAGAAGGATAAATTACCTTTCGAAGACTATCAATCACAGTGTTACGACAATGCATCTGTAATGTCTGGCCACAAATCAGGAGTGCAACAAAGACTTGCTGCACTCAACTCAAAGGCTATATTTGTTAACTGTGATAACCACAGACTTAATTTAGTTGTGGTTTATGCTGTTAGTCATGAAGTAGCAGGCGTGACATTTTTCAGTACTGTGCAAGCTATCTACGTTTATTTTTCGCGGTCAACTCTTTGATGGTAGAGACTGAAAACTGCTCTTGGTGTATCAGTGAAGTCAGAATCAGAAACTCGTTGGAGTGTCAAAGTAAAAACTGTTAAACTGATACATGATCAACTATAACAATTGGTAGAACTACTGGAAAATATTGCGGATTATCAGGAGGATAATTCAGATACAAGAAGTGATGCAGTTCAGTTGTTACATCAGATTCTAACATTTGAGTTTTTGGTACTTCTTCAGTTCTGGAATACTGTACTTGCCAAGATTGACCGGGTTCAGAAAAGGCTTGAGGACCACACCATGAATTTCAATAATGCTGCTCAAGATATTCAGGCTTTACAAGGGTATTTCCTTGTATGATGCCATATGCAAGAATTCTCTTAAAGAAGCAAAGGAACTGTGCAGTTGTTGTGATGTCCAAATTGAGAGATGGCAAAGGAAGAAGAAAAAATGTCCGGAGAAACAGCAGAGGATGTAGGACTCACAGCAGAAAATGAAATGCCACAACTGATGAAAAGTATGATTGACAAAATACACACAGAAATGGGAGACAGATTCATCAGCTTGAAGAAACTGGACTCTAGTTTTGGCTTTCTTTTAGACATAAAGGAACTGATGTTCACAACTAATGAGAATAGCTTGAAACAGAGATGCATTTTTTATGGGAAGCTCTTATGATACAGACTTGGATGGTTTGGAGATATTAAGTGAAATAATGGACTGCCGAATGCTACTCAAGACAAGGGCTGATGTTAAGCTTTCGACACCAGAGGACCTGCTTCGCTTCATTGTGCAGTATGGGGATGATGTATTTCTAAATCTGAGAGTTGGTCTGCAGATCTTACTGACTGTTGCAACATCTATTGCCAGTTGTGAAAGGTCTTTTAGTAAGTTAAAACTTATCCTGTCTTACCTGAGATCATCCATGGGACAGGAAAGATTGTCAGCCTTGGCTTTGGTGAGTGTGGAGCGAGAAGTTACCGACAGCATACATTTAGAGGAACTAATCGATAAATTTGCAGCAGCAAAGGCAAGAAGAATTTCTCTTTGACGTTACATAATTACATCCAAAGCATTATATCAAACTATTTCTCTTACTTTATGTTAACTTTTCGGGTTACTATATCCAAAGTAATGTTTTAAGTGTTCGCAATGTTATATTTGACTATTATTTTAGTATAAAATAATTCTGTATTAATTTTTTTATATGCATTCTTGTTTCTGGCGGCCCGGCATGGCCAAGCGTGTTAAGGCGTGCGACTCGTAATCTGAGGGATGGTGCCTAATTCCAAGTAATCAATTAATAATATTTTCATTTCATCAGTTACCAACGGTTAGTAACCACGGTTTTCTTATAAGAAAGTTCTGGTATCGATTGGTATTCTTTTGAACACTGATAACACACAACTTTGAAGAGCTGGCCACAGAAACTGTCTTTAATAATGACATTACTGCAGAGGCGTAGCTACGGTTTTCAGCGCCCGGGGACAAAGTCAGTTTTCGCGCCCCCTCGTGACAAAATGTAAGCCATAAGGGGATCCGTCATGCTTTCCCGAAAATTTACGAGTTTTAGAACATGAAAACCTGCATTTCGTGGCGTATTTTTAGGGTATGAAGGAGATGAAACAAGTGAAATAATTGAGACAACAATGGTATTTTGAAGATATAATTGAATAACAGAAGACAGAATCAGAAACAAGAATTTGTTTTTGTTTTGAATTTCGCACAAAGCTACTCGAGGGCTATCTGTGCTAGCCGTCCCTAATTTAGCAGTGTAAGACTACAGGGAAGGCAGCTAGTCATCACCACCCACCGCCAACTCTTTTACCAACGAAAAGTGGGATTGACCGTAACATTATAACGCCTCCACGGCTGAAAGGGCGAGCATGTTTGGTGCAATCGGCTATCTGTGCTCTGCCCACCACGAGTATTGAAAACCAGTTTCTAGCGGTGCGAGTCTATAGACATACCACTGTATAACTGGGGGTAGAAAAAACACGTGTTAAGTATAACCGGTATTTTATTGTTTTTAAGGATCGTATTTTATATTTGTATATTACGAAAAGTATATAATTAATTGAGGTTAATTATATGTAGTTGAAAATAAATATTACAATGTGTTTGTTATAGATTATCAGTAGATTTATATCCTGAATATTCATTATTGAAGCCACGAAGTTGGTAGAAAACAACGAAGAAATTCAACATTGTAGTTTTGTTTGTGTATCTACACACACACATACACATAACCTCTTTTATACGTGTATATATTTGTAGAGGTATATATAACATTGGTTTGTTTTTATAGAAATTCACTAATTTTCATAGTTAGTACTAAAAATGCAAATTATAATACATAGGCGTTGTTACAATTCTACAGTAATAAGCTATTAGTTAACTACAGTATCATAAGAAATTACCAACTGAATTATTCTGTCCTGAAATTGGCTTAGTACTAGAGTTGCTAAACATTGTTTTATATTCTCGAATCAAATACCTTAGTGGCTTTAGAAATTAATTCACAATAATACATTATTCCCTAGCGTTAGAATAAAGAACTACTTTTCTTTGAGTCAAATATTTCACACATTCTTTTCCAAAACCTTATACAGGAATCAATCTCAATAAAAGATGTTTCTGAACCATTTCTGTTTACCGCTAAACTAACGTTTCGTTGTAAGCACACATTTTATTTTTTTTACCTGAGTGACCTTTTACCACAATAACGTTTCTCCAGAAGTGAAAACAAACTTAAATTATTTAAAGTGAATAAGGTATCTCTAAATAATCTTTTTTCTTCTTTCACGCAGAGCAAATGTTTTAAAGTGAAGTTATTTTTTAGTTGTAAATTTAGTTGGATACTTGACTGTAGGTAATGTTTATCCTGCTCTAGTAAGTACACCGATTCGTGTTAGAAAGTTGATTGTAGGTAATGTTTGTCCTTCTCTACCTAGTATACTGGTTCGTGTTAGAAAGCTGACCGTAGGTAATGTTTGTCCTGTTCTGGTGAGTATACTGGCTCTTGTTAAACAAAAAATGGTAGGTAATGTTTGTCTTGTTGTAGTGAGTATATTGGTTCTTATTAGATAGTTTACTGTAGTTAATGTTTGTCTCTCCATAGTTAGGATACTGGTTCTTGTTAGTCAGTTGACTGTCGTTAATGTTTGTTCTGCTCTGGTGAGTACACTGATTCTTATTAGACAGCTGACTGTAGGTAATGTTTGTCTCTCTATAGTTAGGATATTGGTTCTTATTAGATAGTTTACTGTAGTTAATGTTTGTCTCTCCATAGTTAGGATACTGGTTCTTGTTAGTCAGTTGAATGTCGTTAATGTTTGTTCTGCTCTGGTGAGTACACTGATTCTTATTAGACAGCTGACTGTAGGTAATGTTTGTCTCTCTATAGTTAGGATACTGATTCTTGTTATCCAGTTGACTGTAGGTAATGTTTGTCCTGTTGTGGTGAGTATACTGATTCGTGTTAGACAGTTGGCTGTGACACAGTGTAGTGTGCCTAGTAATAATACATATTTCATACTTAAAAAAAAAAAAGTAGATGAAAACCCGAAAACAGCCACTACGTTTAAGAATGATGTTTAATTTCTTTAACAAAGTTGGTTATTACATGTAACACAGTAGATTCTGACATAGACACGTATATTCAGATATCCCTTTTTAAACCGTTTATGGTAATATTTAATAAGAATGTGTTTTATTAAGCGCGAGTTAGACAAGTTCGATTATAAAGATGCAGTGCTTGAAGTATGCGACACACGTTACAAAGACTCTTTGTAACAGCTGAATAAACTTATACAATGATATGAGGTATGGTCACTCCAGCTCAACGACATGTCCTAGAAAGAGGATGGCGCCACTTCGCCTGTCGCGGATCAAGAAGAGAAACGGTCGATCCACGATGAACTCTGGAAGTTTCCGTTTGCTCATTATACTGATAATGGTGTTTGCATTTGCTTCTGTACCCCTCTCGTTAACATTGATAACAGCTTTGTGGATGACCTCTTCCAAGTAGAGGTCGTCTGTTCCTGCAATCTTTGAAAAATCAGCTTTATTCTCACTAAATGCCGACTGCATGCCCAAAGACTTCAATGTTTCTTTCAGTTTGCGATCGTCTTTTAGCTCAAACTTTGGCAGGCCAATAGTTATTGGTTGCATTTTCATCTGAGCTAACATGTCTTCCAGTACAGCCAGTGTAAGTTTGTCTTCTACAGCGTTTAAGTTGTTATCTTCTTCTGGAAGAAGCACCATCATGCTAATGTCTTCACCATCGTAAGGCAGGTTTACAGCATAGACGCCTAACTCGTGATAAGCAACATAGGACACATTACTGATCATGTGCATTATAGGAACAGTCACTTTCCGACCACTTTCATTGGTGAAAGCTTCTAAACTCGTATTTTCAGGTTTAAACGGACTTAACCAATTACCCTTGAAATATACGCCATTCAGTAACATCAGCTTGGTGGTTTCTGGTGGTGTTTCTGTCAATATTTGTTTGATCTTGCTATTTGAATTCCAGTATCCCCAAGCGTTTACCCACTGGAGTACGGATTGTGGTTTCCGAAGTTAATTTCTATGGTTGAAGAATTGTAGTATCGTTTTAAGCCATCTTTATAGGACTTAGATACAGTGTACCCTTCCTGGGCAAGAACAATGTTAGCACTGCTCAGTTCATTCTTAACCTGAACCCTCTTCAATACACTTTCTTGTATTCTAAAGCCCTCGTGAACCTGATTGCCTTGAATTCCCGCAGATCGATACCCCAAAGCCTCTTCCATTTCTCGACCTGTGCTACCCGAAGCACCAAGATAGGCCATTCCTAGAGCCAAGGACAAGCTCCAAGGAGACATAATAATATTCGCTTTCTTATCCAGTGCATTTAGGACAGACAAAGCAAACTGGTTGGTGGCTATCACGGATCTGTAATCGCTTTGCACAGAGTCGACGACACCAATCTGATCCTCCAATGGGAGAGCATCATAAATAGATACAGTTCCCAAAATAAATGCCAGAGACAACAACATGACTTGGGTGATTTTCACCTGTAAGTTTGTGGAAATAAATTAAACTTATTTTAATTACAATATATACACTGAAAAACCAGAAACTAACGTTATTTTATAACTTTTTTTTTTGCACTTTGTTATATAGCACGTAGATAAATAAAGAAACGAACAAGAAACGGCGGTTTCTTATGTAAAATAAAACATGAACGTTTATTAGTTATTTATGTAGGTTAATTAGCTTAAGTAACTGAAAGCTTCACGTTTCCTTGTGCCACACACGTATATATTGTATTATATTCAGATGCCAGCTGGTATGGACAGCATTTTCGCAAGTAAAATCATTCGAGAGTCGTTGTTTGCTATTGTGCACAAAACCTACACAAAGGGCTATCTGTGCTTTGCCCAACACAAGTGTCGAAATCCGGTTTCTAGCAGTGTACGCCTGCAGACATGCCACTTGGGGGCGTGTGTGTGCACGTTAGATAAGAATGTTAACGTTGTTAAGACTCCTACTATAGAACTGGAAATAATGGAATCAAGCTAGCGAAATATGAACCACCAACGTGTGTCTTAACACTTTATTAGAGGTTTTTCTCCCTTAGATAATGCTTTGGAAGTTGTAAGATTAGATGGTGATAATGCATGATATTAATACCTTAATGTAACCATCTTAGCTAATTGCTCTTACTGGCAGAGGTATTGAATTACAATATCCGCCCATAAATTCTAATTCCCATCTGTGAAACGATTCATAAAACTGATAAAAATTGAACTTGACGAACTTAATGTAATTTCTAATAAATAGTTACTGATAAAGTTATTTTATTATATAATGGGGCGTTATAATGGTACGGTCAATCCCACTATTCGTTGGTAAAAGAGTAGCCCAAGAGATGGCGGTGGGTGGTGATGACTAGCTGCCTTCCCTCTAGTCTTATACTGCTAAATTAGGGACGGCTAGCACAGATAGCCCTCGAGTAGCTTTGTGCGAAATTCAAAGACAAACAAACAAACAAACTTTATTATATAAGTAGTGTCTCGACCACTACTATATATGTTGTATTCCAGCCACTCTAAAAAGCCCCGATACAGACACTGTTGGCACTTCACATGACAGATATAGTATGGTTAATGAACACTTTAGTTATATAGTGTTATTTTTGACATTCTTCAATTCATAGAATTATAATGCATCGTGTCTTAGTTTAGCAACGGACTAGGATATCTTACAAATACCACTGGTTTAATATATTTATTGGAGTTGATATATTTCGTCACAAATTGCTTCAACTCTTTCGTTCACATCAACTCTTTGACGACTCTCTCCTGTACAGATTGAGGAGTTGTTTTCCGATTCGTAACTACTAGTTATGATTGAATTAAGAATCGGTGTTTTTGGTCAAATTTTGTAACATTCAATCCAATATATATATATTCCAAATTTGTTGTTGTGTAAATCTATAACAATAGATTGTGGTTTTTTACTGAAGTTACGAAACAATTAATTGATACATTTAAGAAATAACTGGTTTATTTTGGCGCGAGTTTTAGGTTTCATTAAAACATGTCTGGAATGATGTAAATACGCGAGTTGAATAACACCATGTAACAAATTTTTACTTTTTCTTGTTCCTGGGCAGAAAGTGTTGTTTCCTAATTGCTTATGCCTAAAGTAAATGGAAAAGACCTATTTTTCTCTTTAAACTTTGCTTTTGTGACCTGGGAGCGTATAACGAAAACATGATAGGAGACTACATTTGAGGGCTGATACGTGAAAGTGATTTACATTACAGTCGCAAATTACGCTGTATTTTCACCATCCAGTGTCCCACACTATCCGAAACAAACTACGCCGTATTTTCATCATCGAGTGTTACGAACTATCCAAGACAAATTACGCCATATTTTCAGCAACGAGTGCCACACACTATACAAGACAAACTACACCGTATTTTCAACATCCAGTGTCACACACTATCTAAGACAAACTACGCTGGGTAAATAGATTTCTTTTTCTACGAGCTCTAATATTGTTTTTATCTAACAATTCGCACGTAAAGATGAATACACACAGAAATGATTGTACAAAGAAAACAGACGGGCTCACATAAAGGTCGTGCACGTGACTTCTGTACACTGTACGACTTTCAACGCCGCTATTTTGTTGTTGTTTTGAATTAAGCACAAAGGTACACAATGGGCTATCTTTGATCTACTCACAACGGGTATCGAAACGCGTTTCTTAGCGATATAAGTCGGTAGACAGACCTATGTGCCACTAGGCGCACCCTCATCTTAGACGCTACAAATTCCCTACTACAAATCGACAGCAATCTACAGTAATGCAAAGTTAGGTAAAGCTTTAAACGCTACCAATGATGTGTAAACATTATCAAGTAATGATACGGGTCCGAAACTCTGCATCTGGTTAGTTTCTCAATGTCTAACAACGTTAGATAATACAATATTAGAAGGCCAATTTGGCGCTTTTTACCTAAAATGAATGTCAACACTCAATATGGCGAAGTAAACCATAAAGCACGTGACATTTTGACGTTAGTGCAAGACCTTTATGTACACAGAAGAGAATAAAAACTAAATCTGTGCTTAAAAACAGTTTTAATTTCACTATAATCAGTGCAAGGAAAGTGTGTGTGTGTCAGGACTGTCTATAATATTTTTATTTCTTGCAGATTATATCACGATTAAATACAAAAATGAAGTTCTTACCGTTCAGAGAAGAACATCCAAGCCTCTTGTATAACCGTACGTGTGTTATACCTCTGTGACTGAGACCGGTTTTCATTCCTTTATAGAATGTATAATGACGCAACAGGCTATACGTTTGGCTATTCAAAACAAATGAATTTCTGCCTGAAGTGATTTAATCATTCGGCGGAAATTCCCATCTATAGACTTTAATATATCAAAAATGCAATGATAAATCAGGAAAAAAAAAAACAACTATGACTAACAGCCACAGATCCTTTGTCATACTATCTATGTAGATTGAAGTGGTGAAAACCAAAACTGGTATTAAAGTAAAATATGTGTAACCGTGTCTCCAACAGTCATCATGAAATATCGCTTATCGTAAAATTATGCATATTTCAGAGAACCTTAGCTGCCGAGATCCCAAGTAAATGTTGTTTCAATATAAAGTACACCACGTGTCGAGTCATATCACAATCATTGCGCAGACTGACGACACGTGTTCAGTTATAAAATGCTATCACGGGCAACAAGTCTGCACATTAGGGGCCATTGCTTAAGTCTACTAGATCCACAGAATCGTTCAAATGAGCATAATTATCTGTGAATATTCAATTAAAAAGCTACCAGAATAAAACCCTATTATGTGTATAATGACATAAGGTTTTTAACTAACCATGTCTATAGTACACACACACACACACACACACACACATATATATATATATAGCTAACAGTTGGATGTTTTTAATTAGCTTGTAAGGATCTGTAATAAGCATCTTCATTCAGACGACAGACACTACCAGCCCATTATCAATGTGGTACCATACAATTTAAAATTATTTTTAACAGCAGTAGTATAATAGTTCATGTCCACCTATATATATCCCTATATATGTATGTATACGTACAAGTAATAACAGTTTGATTCTTCACTGTTTTTCAGACATAAATTGTTAACTACACTCTTAGATATTCATGGAAAATAAAAAATAAAATTGTCCAAAAACGCAATTCCGATGAACAATATTTCTTTCTTTTGTTTTAGTAGATTCAGGAAATTTTATTGGCAGCGGTATAAATCAAACACATTATATTTCCCGTAACAGTACAAACTAGGGTTAATCTGGCATCGTAAGTCACTTACGTTTCGTTTATTATACGAATAATGTATTTGGCATAACAACAAGGAATAAAACAAGAAGCGACTCCACAACATGAACTTCATGATATGTTGAACATCAGCTAAAACATGCAACACGTTATGTAAGGAGATATTAGTTATAAATGCTGATACAATCCATCGTTGAAAGGGTCAAAGTGACATTTCGTGGTTGTCGATACGTATCTTGTAGAATGTATCAAGGTGTTTAAATAAATAAATAAATATATATGTATATATTTGTCAGTCAGCATCCTGTAACTGAAGACTGTTTGAAATCAAATCCTGAAATAAAACTCTCAAGATACGGACTTAGTTGAAAAGGTCTCGAATACACCTGGTGTGGTCAACAACTTTGGAAGCTCCTTATTAGGTCACTAATACACCTGGTGCTGTAAAAAATTCTCATAGTTTGTTTGTTTTTAATTTCGCGCAAAGCTACACAAGGGCTATCTGCGATAGTTGTCCATAATTAAGCAGTGTAAGACTAGAGAAGGCAACTAGTCATCACCATCCACCGCCGTCTCTTGTGCTTTTTACCAACGAATAGTGGGATTGATCGCACATTATACCCCACGGCTGAAATAGCGAGCATATCTGGTGGGTTTGTTTGTTTTTTAATTTCGCGCAAAGCAACAAGAGGGCTATCTGTGCTCGCTGTCCCTAATTTAACAGTGTAAGACTAGAGGGATGGCACCTAGTCATCATCACCCACCGCCAACTGTTGGGCTACTATTTTACCAACGAATAGTAGGATTCGAACCTGCGACCCTCAGATTACGAGTCGAGTGTCTTAACTACCTATCCATGCCAGGCCACAGATCTTATAAGCCATTCACTAAGCAGCGTACCAAAGCATTATTAGCTCCAAGGTTGTACAAAATGTATTTCATGTTCAAAGCATAATGTAATATCTAATGTATAACCGTGTAAGTAGCTCTAGAAAGTTACGATTTCATTGGCTGATATGTCGAATGTGCACAAAATTGGTGTGGATTTGTTCTTTTATTATTTGAAAGCTTTCAAATTTCGAAGAGGCAGATATTGACACACAATTGCCTTTACGACAAAAGGGTTTAAGCATTTTAAACAATATCCATTTTTAATATTTATTACCAGATAATGAAGATTATATTGGGAAATCAAATCATTCAACAATAAAACACACATTTATAAAAACAAAACAATAAACGATACAACGTAGCAAACGTTGTATTTACATTGACCAATATTGCTCAAGTATATTTCAATAGGATTTCATACAAATGAAAACAACGGAAAAATTCGTTTCAGTAAACACCTATTACAAGTGGAGCTGGTTCCGTCATTATACACCAGAGTTCTCAAACATGTTTCACAACTTTACAATTAACGTATCAGCAGATTTCAGAAGGCTAAATCTGTCATTACGTGAAAACCCGAGCATTTTATTCAACGTGTAGAAAATAAGATATACAAAACCGATGCAGGTTTTTCCACCACAGAGGGACATGTTCGACTGAAAGTAGTTCTGTTTGATACAAGATAAAACGAACGCTGAAATACGCTAAAAAACAAAAACAATGTGATTGCTGAAAATGACGCATTGTTCTACTGCTGTCCTCACTGATGTGTTAGAAGCATGTGCGTATGCATGTCTACAGGGCCGGATCATTTATTAGGCATTGTACTTAGGGCCTACGAAAGCCATGGGCCCATGAAAATGTTCCTTAAAAGTTGATACTTGGTTTAATTTATAAGACTGATAGGATCTACGAACAGAAGGCGCTTAGGTCCTACAATCGTCTTGATCAGGCATTGCGTGTTTAGATATATTTTTTAAAAGAATAAACAATGTAATACTTACGTCAGTGGCTAGGAGGTTAGAGCGCTGGACTTGCAATCTGAAGGTCACAGGTTCGAATTTCCTTCTCACCAAACAGGCGAAGAAGCATTGAAATGGTACGATCAATCCCACTATTCGTTTGCATAAGAGCAGCTCAGAGAGTGGTAATGGCTAGCTGCCTTCACTCTGCAAAATTAGGTACGGCTAGCGCAGATGGCCCTCGTGTAGCTTGTACGAATTTCAAACCAAACTGACGTAAAAACCAACGTAACGCCAAACAAGCTGGAGAATACTTTGTAATAGTCATCATCAACTGTGAGTCAGTTGTGAAATGTGTAACCTTCTCCGCTGTATTTCACACAAGATAAGCTCTGTATAATTATAATGACAGTTAGAGTAACTTAATACACTAGCTGATGTTGTATTAGGTGTTGTTCGTCGATAACCATTTCAATCAACTGGCCTTACTGTACCCAATAAGTAAAATTTGTACAAGTGTAGCCGATAAGTGAATGCGGCCACAGGAAGCGGTAAGGCCAGTCAGGTCATGATCCGACCTCTTTTTCATGGCATGTGTAGCTATAACTTATGTGGTAAGACTTGCATCTTTTAATTCAATACGTTAAGCTGTGTGTAAACAGTATTTATAGTTAAAATGGCTCAATATTCGATCTTCTAGCATTAAATTTTCAATATTTTGGGAGTGTGCCCCCAGACTACCCTAGATATGGCATATTTTGTTTGTTTTTGAATTTCGCGGAAAGTTTTTGAAGGCTATCTGCGCTAGATGTCCTTAATTTAACACCATAAGACTAGAGGAAAGGCAGATAGTCATCACTACCCACTGCAAACTCTTGAGCTACACTTCTACAAACGAATAGTAGGATTGACCGTAACTTTATAACAGGGATTTGAACCAGCGACACGCAGATTGGGAAGCGAGCGCCCTAAACATCTGACCATGCTGGGCCAGACATACATCTTGTGTTACATAGTCAAACCGTGATAATGGTATAACCTCCTAAAAATGATTTCTACTACAATGCAAACACTTTTTGTATCCGACATGCGGGTAAGAGAAATGTGCACACTCAGTGCACACAGTTTTTTTACGAACAGGATTAAAAGCGATTTTCTAGTAATATTTGTCGGTATTCAACGTTCGTGGGGTAAGACGAACACGGTGTGTATATAAACTGCTGGCCAAAATCTTAAGGCCAATGAACATAAAGAAAAAATATGCATTTTGCGTTGTTAGACTCAACCACTTACTTGAGAAGAGCTTCGAAATATGAAAATAAGAAAAGGGAAAATAAAAATAAAAAACGTTTTTAGCATTTAATAGGGAAAATGTGAACATTATGAAATTAGCCTAACCACTAACTGGTCAAAAATATAAGACCATACTGAAATGAAGAGTTAATCGGTAAACACGTAACGAAATTTAGTCATTTGTGTTCGAGCATTAGCGTTGTCAACATCTCCCATTGACATCTCCTGTGTTACATTGGGTAAAAAGATGGCAAAGACTAAAAAGTTAACAGAATTTGAACGTGGCAGAATTGTCGAGCTGCAAAAGCAAGGTCTCTCTCAACATGCCATCGCTGGTGAGATTGGGCGTAGTAAAACTGCTGTTGCAAATTTCTTAAAAGACTCTAAAGGATACGGAAAGAAAATTTCAAGTGGTCGCCTCAATAAAAGTTCGCCGGTGTTAAGCAGGAGGATTCGACGAGTTGTCCGGCAAGACACCAGATTAAGGCCCTTACGGACGCAGAATGCAGCTCAAGAACAATAAGACGGCATCTACAAGAGAAAGGCTTTGAAAACCGTAAACGTCTTCAAAGGCTACGCCTCCTACCAGACTACGAAACAGCTCGGTTAAACTTTGCTGAGAAGCACCAAACATGAGACGTAGAAAAGTGGACGAAGGTTTTGTTCTTTGACGAGAAAAAAAAATTAACCTGGATGGTCCAGATGGCTTCCAATGTTACTGGCACGATAAGGATATCTCACCGGAGACATTTTCTACACGACACAGTAAAGGAGGTTCCATCATGATCTGGGGTGCTTTCTCCTTCCATGGAACAATGGAGCTTCATGTTATACAGGGGTGTCAAACAGCAGCTGGCTACACTGGCATATTGGAGAGAGCATTCTTATTTACTGAAAGCCCTCGCTTCTGTGAAAATGACTGGATCTTTCAACAGGACAACGCTGCAATCCACAATGCCCACAGGCCAAAGGATTTTCTCATGTCGAATAACGTGATTTTTTTTTCCATTCAGTGTGATCGCCCGAACTGAATCCCATTGGAAATGTTTGGGGTGGATGGCAAGGGAAGTCTATAGAAATAGACGTCAATTCCAAACAGTGCAAGATCTTCGTGAAGCCATCTTCACCACTTGGAATAACATTCCAGCCAGCCTTCTTCAAACGCTTGTATCGAACACGCCAAAACGAATGTTTGAAGTTATACGCAATGATGGCCGTGCAACTCACTACCGAGACCTCTTGTTGGGCATTTCCTTCCCTGTTTAGGGCTTTTTTTTTTGGTACGGTCTTTAATTTTTGACAAGCTAGTATTTATGCTAATTTCATAGTGTTCACATTTTCCCTATTAAATGCTAAAACCTTTTTTTTTTATTTTCCCTTTTCTTATTTTCATCTTTCGAAGCTCTACTCAAATAAGTGGTCGAGTCTAACAACGCAAAATGCATATTTTTTCATGTTCATTGGCCTTAAGATTTTGGCCAACAGTATACATGCAAGATGAACACAGTGTGTGTGCGTGTTTATTCTAAGAATGAGCAAACTTCTTTATGGTTATTGTTTTCTTACAATTGTCAAGGACGCAATATGTAAAATGACTGCTATTATTCATAACGTGCAAAAATATAAAATAATAACTGAAAAACACGGATGTATTTTGATATCTATTTTTATTTTATTTTCATATTTAATTAGTTCTCACTGAATAATTATAATACGTCTGGGGAGGAGTTCCTCTTATATCAATAATTTACTTGTACAAGCCTGAACGTATATCTATTCTCTAAAACTAGAAATACCAGTTTCTTGTTTTGCCCGAGTAAGACATCGCCTTTGGCACTCTGATGTGTTCAGTTCAGGTTCTTAAACAATTTTAACGAACTTCGTTACACAGTCACCAATAAAACTCACAGAAAAAGGAAGTTTTGGTGTCGAAATGGTTTTCAAATAATTAAACAACTTTTCGTGATGACGGTAGATAGTGTTGACTAAATGCCTATTATTGACTAGTATGTTACTCTAAATTAGGGATGGCTGGCGCAGCTAACTCTTGAATACTTATGTGCGAAGTAAAACAATCAAAATTTATTTATCAACGTTTCAGAAAACTGCTCTTTGTCATACTTTACGAATATTGACAGGTGAATTCTACAGAATTATATTTATATTTACACGAGTAACATGACTTAGCATTAAACGATTAAATAAAACAAAAAGGAGAAATAAAACACTGTACTGTATAAGAACTAGTAATAGTTCAGTAATAACAGAGAGACATGTTATACCATTCAAGCAAAAACAGTTTATTTTCTTAAAATTAGACACGGATATTTATTCAATAGGAACGCCATCTAGTGAGTAAAAGAGCAACACAAGTTAACTTTTTTATGCATTATTTTAATAATTATTATAGTGAAATGGAAGATTAATCCACCAATTACTGCAGTGTTTATATATTTTAAGATTTACTTTAATCATTTCGTTGATTCATTGTTCTATTGATGTCCAATTTACTAAATGATACCAAACATACGCAATAATAACAATTCGTTTATTACCGTTTTCAGTGGTGTTAACGTGAGACGTAATACCGATTTTAATACTACGTGTGACGTATATTTTAATTACTTTGTATACGTGATGACGTGCTTAATATATGTGATATGTCATGACAGGTTTGATATACACAGTGTGCCACCCAATGGCATAACGATATGTCTGTGGACTCATACCACTAGAAATCGGTATTTGATACGCGTACTGGGCAGAGCACAGGTAGCCCATTGTGTGGCTTTGTGCATAATTCCAAAAATCACATTCCTGGATCTAATAATTAATTCACACTTAGGAAACATCAAATCCGCACAATAAAAGAACATTGTACTCTATTTCACTTATCTAGTACAACCACTGACATGCAGTAGATATAAAATGTAGGAAGGAAGTACAACTTTGATTACTCAATACTCATGGCTGTATGGGATGTTTAGGCACTGCTGCATCTAAATAATGTAACACACGACATGTGAAAGGCACACAACTAGCATGCAGAACATACCATTTCTAAGTGGGTCTGAAGGTATGCCCACCTAGAAAAGATTTCAAAATTTAATATATGAAATTCAGTCCTGAGCTATTTAAACTAAAACGCTGCTGACGCACAACGTAATGCATCGACTTAACTGAAACTAGTTTTAATATATAAACTGTAGCTATACATGCCATGAAAAAGCGGTCAGGCCATGGCCTTACAACTTCTTAAGGCCCTGATACGTATTACCTCTGTCAAGCAATACGAAATATAATTTAGAGGATCGTGGGTTCGAATCCCCGTCACACCAAAGATATTCGCCCTTTTAGCCGTGGGGACGTTATGATGTTACGGTCAATTTCACTATTCGTTGGTAAAAGCGTAGCCCAAGAGTTGGCGGTGAGTGGATATGACTAGCTGCCTTCATTCTAGTCTTACATTGCTAAATTAGGGACGTCTAGCGCAGATAGCTCTCGTGTAGCCTTGCGCGAAATTCAGAACAAACAAATTCATGTGTTCACATTTTCCGTTATTTGCATATGACGTCATGGATATGGTTGATTTGCGCTCTCGAGGGATATTTGTTTAACTTATTGTGTCATGTCAATAAAAGCTTTACAGTAGTGAACATAACTACAAATTGATTTAATAGGCAACGTTAGTTTTATATAACTGTTGAAGACTTTTTTATTTTTAAATTCTTAAAATATCTTTATTTTGTTTATAGGAATTAAGTATCGCTTTCACCTTTATTTTTAAAATTAGATGCCCCTTTTCCGTCAGCTGTCCCATCCTCTAAGCCAAACTATTAAATATATAAATTTAAAAACAAGACTTAAAGCCAGCCCTTATTATTATATCGATCAAGCTTTCTTGTGAACTCACACAAATTTACTGCTTCCACAACATCTGAAGGCAACCCATTCCATAAAACAAACATCCTATTTCAAAAATAAATTTATCTCAGTTGAAGATGGCTCTTACATTGCCTAAATATGTGTGTGTGTGTGTGTGTGTGTGTGCGTGTCCCTTAGTTCTATAATTATTGCTGTCAAGTGTAAAAAAAATTTGATGCCTCAACATTATCAATTCGTTTTACAATCGCCCCCCCGTTAGTGCAGCGATAAGTCTAAGGATTTACAACGCTAAAATTAGGGGTTCAATTACCATCCGTGGGCTCAGCAAATAGCCCGTTGTGGCTGTGCTATAAGAAAACACGTACACATTTTACAATCTTAAACACTTCAATAAGATTCCCTTTAACTCTTCATTTTTCAAGAGAAAACAACTGAAAGGGTCTTAATTTCTTTTGGTATGGCAACCCCCTCCATCCCAGGTACCATTTTAGTAACGCTCCTATGAGCCCTTTCTAACAATTCAATGACTTTCTTAAGGCAAAGTGCCCAAGACAGAACACAATAGTCCAAATGTGGCTTATAAAATAAAATAACTTTTTTTAGACTTGTATTCGATATTTCTCAAGATACAACCTGAAACCATATTTGTCTTACCATTTGCAACAACACACTGCTTGGATGGCTTAAGGGACTTAACTATTACACCAAGATACTTTTCTTTCATGACACTGTTATGGTTATTTCTATCTAAATTATACAAATAATCCAAATTATGATAACTCACATGTGTTATCTGGCATTTATCATAAATAAAACCCATCTGCCATTTATTTCTCAAACCACTAAATGATTTAAATCCTTTTGTAAATCAGCAGCATCCTCTTCACAGTCAGCAACACTAAGACCTTGATATAATCTGCAAATTAAAGTAATTTATTGACCATTCCTTCATCTATGCTATTAACTTAAAAACAAACAATGGTCCTAAACTGAGCCCTGAGGTACACCACTTGCAATATTAATTCAGTTTGACTGAACTTTCCATTTATAACAATCCTCCACTTTCTCTGATAAAGTCACTCTTCGATTCAATTAGTTAACTTATCCCCCACAGCTACAAAGATAAGTTTCTTTACAAGCCTTCATTTGGCACTTTATCATATATCTTCTGAAAATCCAGATACATCAAACCCACGCATTTACCCTCGTCTACATACGCCATAATATTTTCAAAGCAAGTCAAAAGATTTGTAAGGCAAGATTTTTCCTTAGTGAAACCATATTGACTATCCAATAAAATTCTAAACTTTGTTAAATGACTTAGCTAGGTATCTTTTATCAGACTTTCCAAACATTTTCCCATAACTATAAAGGCTAACTGGTCTGCAATTACTGGAACAAATTCTGTGGTATTTGTCCACTATTCAAGAACTTACAAAATATTGTGGCAATTGGTTCATATATCCAGTCTTTGACCTCCTTTACAAACCTTGGGGAAATATCTAGACCAGAAGTCTTAACAGTTTTTTTAAATTCCCAGTTTTATTTTAACAAATTCAGAATTTACTCAATTGCTTTGTTCAACTTTGCTCTCATCTATCAGTTGGTCGAGATGAGGAATACTGCTGTAGTTTAATTAGTAAAAACTGAAGAAACAGCAAAATTTAGTAACCTAGCCATTTCATACACATAAAATACAAGCCTTCCTTTGTTATCCCTCAAGAGTCCTCTCTCAATCTTAAGTTTTTTTTATCCTTACTGTACTTTTAAAATATTAATTTTTATGTTTTGAGACAAATTTTTTGTACATACTTTTAAATGTCTTAATTTACTATTTGAGCAGCTTTCTTGATCTATGATAGAAGTCAATTTAAATTACTGGTATTTCTGATATTTTTTTTAAATTTATTTTACCTCTTGTACCCTTTGCAGCCCAACCTAGTTTTTTATTTGCAGATACCCTTTCCTTTCTGTGAAGAATGTATTCATTTTGAATATTCAAATTTTTTTCATTAAGATTTTTCACAATTGCTCAGTGTCTCCAAATAGCTCAGCTGTCCAATTCACAATAGATAATTCTTGTTGCATCTCTTCAAAATGTATTAGTTTTGAAGTGTGTAATAAAAATATTATTATTCCTGATTTTTATATGCAGCAAACCATCAAGCCTAATATAGCAATGTTCTCGAATTTCCACTCTCTCAATCACTTCCATTACTTCTAGCATTAATAGAGTAACAATTAACCCTATTCTTATAATTGCTTTCATACTGATATCCTATGCTAAACGTTCCTCTACATCTCAGTTTTGTTACATTTAGTTTATCTTTGCCCATACCACTATCCAGTTATAGTTTAAAACTTCTCTTACAGATGAGTTTGTAGCCTTTGCAAGCATGCCAGACCCTATCTTACTTAAGTGTAAATCATCCATTCCAAAAAGTTCCCTCTTCCTGCTGAGCCAATTCCACAACTCCAACCATCTAACCTGCTCATCCTTACATATTAATTTCAGCCTTGGGTTTAGGTCTAGTGACCAATTTACAAGTTCATTTCCACAATTAAATGTTGGCAGTATCCCCTGATAAAATGAATTTATGGCCTCTATCTATAAATACGTATCAACCCCTTCCACTTATCCGTTATCTCCTCCGACTTACTCTTCCCTATATTGTTAGCCTATACGTACACAACATAAACTGCATCAATGCCAGCCCCATTCACACCTCTTGTTCTGTTAGTTGTCTTTCATCTGTGCCCCAAAGTAGCATAATGTAACTCTTTTGTCCCTATTTACCTACAGACTATTCGTTCCATATGCCACATCAAGGAATCATCTATAACTAACATCTTTAAGTTCATAATTCATATATTTCTCTATTCATTTGCTTTCCCTCCCTTTAGTAGTTCCAAGGGCTTAAAACTGTTACTCAAGATAATAAAGTTTTTACAACTAAGTTCACTAGTTTTGATCTTAATGCTACCCTTTCTAACTTTCTGAATGTTATTATTGATCTCTTACATGTAAAAGTCTAAGCTTCTATTCAAGTCCTCCTGCCATTTGCCACAGTTTATATTTATCTTTATTTCCTCAACTTTAGTTAGAGCAGCTTTCACTTTTTCCTCCATCCAAAAAATTATACATATAAATTGGGCATCCTCACTACTAGCTCTCCTAAAGGTGTACAACGATTGTGAATTCGAACGTAAAACCCTTTCGCTGCACCTAACAAACTGGGAACGCTTAACCCTCGAACTAGTCTTAACCATTACATTAATTTGTAGAATTAAAATACAAATTCGATCCTATGATTAAATACCAGTAGCCTGTTGTTAATACTGTTAGGACTTTTAATAATTAACTAGATTTCAATATACTACTTATTAACTATTTAGCTTTAAATCTCACTGCAAGTTGAATTATAATTAAGCATAAAGAATGTTACGTGTACTAAACCTAATCTAACGTTATACTACAGTCACACTACTGAAATATACCACTTTAGTTTCAATTCTTACTACATCTAGTTATTTTTGCTATTCACCTCTAATTCTGAAGATAAAAATAATAAAACAAACTAACATTCAAAAATCCACAATAAGTAGTTAGCTTTATCTTCTTTTTAAATGGCGTCCTCTGCAATCCTCTATTATAAATAACCTATAAATGAGGAAATTATTTTTTACACATCGATTATTAACACGTATAATGAATTTATAATACTATTCAGAGAACTTATTTTGTGTACAGACCCGTAAAGCTCAATTATTGGAAAAAAACTAACGCGGGTATGACGAGACAAGTTTATTTCTTTTAAGAACATTTAAAAACATTTTGCATAATAACTTTAATTTTACAGAATATTTAAAAGATAAAAAAAACAAACATCCGCTATATTTGTAAATTATTTGCATTTTCCTTTTAACTCTAGATTAAAAATTACACTTTTATAATAAAAATATAATTAAAACAGATTGATATATGATAACAGATTGTTGTTTTTTTTTGTTTTTTACGTTAGATTGTAAGTTGTGGTAAATAATTTACGCTAGGAAGAAGTTAGTACACCCGTATTAATGTCAAGTACCCTAAATATTCAAATAAAATTAACTACTGCAACATTCTCAGAATCACATTAACTTGGCGACACGCCCCAAGAAAAGGATGATACCGTTTCGATTGTCACGGATCACGAAGAGAAATGGTCGATTCACAAAGAATTCAGGTAGTTTCCGTCTATTGTGTATTTGGATAACGGTGTTTGCTGCAGCCTCTGTTCCCTCTTCATTTACGCGAATAAAGGTCTTATGGAAGATTTCATCTACGTAAAGGTCGTATGTCCCGGTAATTCCTGAAAAATCAGCCCCATGCTTGCTGAACGCCGATTGCATGCCCAAGGATTGCAGAACGTCTTTAAGTTTGTGATCGTTTTTTAGCTCAAATTTTGGTAAACCAATTTTTATTTTATATTTGTTCATACTGGATAAGATGTCATCCAAAATAACTGGAGTGAACCGGTTTTCTACATCGGTCAAGTTGTAATTCTCTGCTGGAAGAAGTATTATCATACTCATGTTCTCACCCTCGTAAGGGAAACTTGCGGCATAGACGCCCAAGTTTACATCTTCAGTATATGCTACACTTTCAGTCATATGCATCATAGGAACCATCACTGTTTTACCGTCGTCATTGAGGAAATCTTCAAGACGTGTGTCTTCAGGATTAAATGGGTTTAACCAATTCCCTTTGAAGTAGACGCCATTTAGAAGCATGAGTCTCGTTTCTTTTGGTGGGGTTTCTGTCAGCATTTTTGTGATCTTTCCACGAGATGCCCAATAACCCCACGTATTAACCCACTGTAACACTGAGTCCGCTTGTGTAAAGTTCAGTTCTTTTACTGTGGAATTGTAGTATAGTTCTAAGTAGTCTTTGTAGGACTTAGCAATTTCATATTCACTGTTAATTAGTGCTACATTCACGCTACTGACTTCATTTTTTGTATTAGCATCGTTTAGAATATTATGTTGCTTTTTAAAACCATTGTGGACCGATTTCCCCTCAATACCCGCGGTTCGGTACTCTAAAACGTCTTCCATTTCTTGAGCCGTACTTCCGTTAGCACCAAGATACGCCATTCCCAAAACGGTCGACAAACTCCAGGGGGAGATAATTATATTGCCTTTTTTATTCAACTCTTTGAAGAGAGACACAGCGAACCGATTGCTGGCTTCTACCACTTTGTCCTCTTCAGTAGAGGAATTACGATGTTCTCCAGAGGGCATTACAGCAACACATGAGGCTACAACTAAAACAGCAATTGTCCAAAACAGCAAGGCCATCTTGTTAATGTGAACCTAAAAAATCCAAACAAACATTACAATAATAATAAATATAACCTTATAACTTCTTGTTTTCATATGTTAATATTCATACAAAAAGGAGTATTATTATTTAGTCTGTCGGTAAGAAAGCGATAAGGCTATGGACTTTTAACTCTAAAATCAGGGATTCGATTCCCCTTAGTAAACACAGCAGATAGGCTAAGTGTGACTTCGCTAAAGAAAAATAAAGTTGTTGTAGGAATCATTGTCTTGCTTTGCATAGTTCAGAAGCACTATTATTGTCCTTAATGATGCTATTATATTTTTAGAAGCATTTGTTTTGTTTATATTACTGACGTAACAATAATACTAATAACATATTCCAGTTTGTTGACATGTGAAATTTCTGACGAAAATAATACAAATGTAATAATAAATGAACAAAATGCAGCGCTGTGTTTTAACTATAAGAAACATAATGTTAGCATTATCGCTCTATTTGTTACTTTTACAATTTGTCTCCGAGATAACGTATGATATATCATCTAACAATAATTTTCAACCAATACAAAAAAAGTCTTACACTTTTCGATTAGTATGATTTTCATACAAAAATATCGTCGACTTACAACAGTAGCATCTGTAATCAAACTGTAACACTTATTTTAGTGTTACAATAACTATCTGTATTTTCAGAGTTATCGTAGTGACTGAGTAATAAACAAATAATTTCACTAAACAACAGAACTTCTCACGTTTACTATTCGTCAGAAGGAAATGACAAAAGCAGCAAGTTCTACGCAGCAGGATATAGTTCATTTCCAATCGTAACTATCTCCACTTTAAGCAAAATAAACGAGGTTTGGGATTGCGAAAAAACAACAAGAAAACAAAACAAAAACAGTAATATAGCTATTTTCAGTTTCGGGTAAAGTATGTTAAGTCATATTTGGATGTAAATAAAATGTTAGCAAAGTGACAGCAAATTCTTATTCGTAGAGAAAAACAACAACAATATTTTCCCAAAGTTCACTATCATTGGTAATTGCAGTGAAGGTAAAAATTAAAAACACGATTAAATACTTTTTTCGCAAATTATTCAGTAGTCTTTCTTACTTTCAAGATAGGAGGATGCAAAAATTATATAATCAGAAGCACTATTTACCATCTTATGCATTTTAGTATGAGCTCACACTTTTTCTGCGCTTAAATCCACACGCTACGACTCGATTAACTTTCCAAAAAAAATCTTTTAAGATGCTGTTATTTATAAGACAGCAGTTACAACGTTACACCACACGCGAGTTAACGTTACAACGTGACACAGGGCGTGAAATCCGGGTAAGTTTCTACGTACCGTGACGTAAATTTGGAGACAGATCCAACGGAGCACTCTTGACACAGATGTAAAATCCAAGAAAAATTTAATTTCCTAGTAGTTAACGTAATACGTATTTCACACCAGGATATCAGTTATATAGTTAATCTTGTAATAAGTGGAATAATATTAACAAATTAATTACGAAAACTTAGTGTGTGTTTCCGTGTGATATTTATCGTGACAGACATAGAAGGAAAAGTAGGGCTAGGTTTACAAGAGTTATTTAAATCTCGTAATTATTATTTTTAAATTTGTTACCTCGCGCACAAAGATCTGATTCCAGAACGTATTAAAGAAGTAGAGTTTCATATTAATATTTTAAAATTCCATCTTTAGCCGTAAGTTCGAATAAAACTAAGAGCGTCCATTAATAATTATCCTTTTTGCTACTTGCATGCAGTACTTGAATATAAAACAAATTACTACGACCTCGAACATTTTGAATTTGTGCCAGGATGCATCTAGTAACATTGAATATCTTAGTATTTCATTGGTCACATACAAGTTAATTTGTTAATAATTTTGAGCTAAACATTAAGCTCACGTGTATACTCGGCATTGTTTATAAGGAAGAATTGCTCAAGTGAAATAATCGTCATTGTAAATGTTAAAGAAAAATCGAACTTACCGTAACTGCTTGCAACACAAACTATATCATTAAAAATACACATATTACGGACTTGTTAACAAGGATTAGGGTAGTCCGAATACAGCGTTAATTTCATACGTTTAATACGGCAGCATGTAAACACTTACTTCAGCTGGTCAATATGGCAGCACGTAAAACATTTGTTTCTGTTAGTCAGTAAAACATGCACACAGTGTTATTTCGGGTTAGTATAATATATTGTTTGCATTATTATTTTAAGTAGAACAATTTCATGAGATCTTTTAAGGTTTAATGTATTTAAAGGTAAAGATCTAACGTTTTTGTTTTATTGGTTTTTGTTTTGAATTTCGCGCAAAGCGACTCAAGGGCTATCTGCACTAGCCGTTCCTAATTTAGCAGTGTAAGACTAGAGGGAAGGCAACTAGTCATTATCACCCACAGCCAACTCTTGGGCTAGTCTTTTACGAAAGAATAATGGGATTGACCATCACAATATCACGCCCCACAACTAAAAGGGCGAGCATGTTTGGTGTGACGGAGATTCAAACTCGCGACCCTAGGATTACAAGTTGAGTGCCTCAACCACCTGGCCATGCCGGACTGTTTTTTTATTGATTAGTATTGTTGTTTTAAGTTATTTTTAAGGAGTTTGTGTTGAATGAGGTATATGTTTTTTTACGATTCCAGCTTCTGATAATAATGCAGAAAAAACAGACCCGAGAAAAATAATTACTTAAACTTAAATTACATAATATTTATGTGGGTTCTGATGTTTCATTGGTTTTAGGATTTTAAGTTCTATAAATTTTTGCTGATGTCCCCGGGTATTTGTTTCATAAATGTTATTATCAATTTTAACTTTGGTGAGAAAGAAATATATAAAACATTTTACTCCTAATGAACAGAAATTGATTTTATAGCAGCTGGACACGAACCACAGACTTTCCACGCACTTGCAGCTTGGCCACGAAAAGGAAATTGATGTATTATTTTTAAATTGTGAACATATGCGAATATTTTAAGCATACGTGATTGTCCGGTGAAACGTGTTTTGACCACAATGGTTCTGTAAAATCAGTTCAGTCATGAAGTATTGTGGTTAAAACTGACATAACTGTAAAAAAAGTAAAAAATTCTTAGAATTTTAAGACATGCCATTACATATCTGGTATGTTACACGTGGATCCCACATAAAGGATACCCAGAAAATGAATTTAAGAGACACGTGAATAATGGATACTGTACAAAAAATACACAGAAGATAAATTTAGAGAAATGTGTTTGATTAAGATTTCCTAAAGTTGATGAAGAAAAATTCGCTAGCGTACATTGGATATATACTTTTACAGGAGTTTTTTTCCAAGCTTTCCATAATTTTTTTTCCTTTTCCTGTGGAATTTCTTCTCCTGAACAATGGCGGCTCGGCATGGTCAGTTGGTGAAGGCACACGATTCCTAATCTCAATGTTTTCTTCATCAATCCCACTATTCGTTGATAAAAAAGTAGCCTAAGAGTTGGCGGTGGGTGGTGATGACTAGTTGCCTTCCCTCTAGTCTTACACTGCTAAATTAGGGATGGTTAGCTCAGTTATCCCTAGTGTAGCTTTACGCGAAATTAAAAGAAACAAAACAAATATAAAATCTGAAGAACGAACAAGGACGAAAGGCTATATCCACGAGACCAACCAATGAACCTCAAAAATGTCAGCCGTTAAAAAAATAAGGGGGAGAATTTAACACCATATGACAATCATTCACATCAGTTTAAATAGAAGACAACAGACCTTGAATACTGCTTGAATGGGTATTAAATCACTCACGTCAGTTTAAATAGAAGAGAACAGACCTTGAAGACTGCTTGAATGGGTATTAAATCACTCACACCAGTTTAAATAGAAGACAACAGACGGACGTAAAGCTTGAAGACTGCTTGAATGGATATTAAATCACTCACACCAGTTTAAATAGAAGACAACAGACGGACGTAAAGCTTGAAGACTGCTTGAATGGATATTAAATCACTCACATCAGTTTAAATAGAAGACAACAGACGGACGTAAAGCTTGAAGACTGCTTGAATGGATATTAAATCACTCACATCAGTTTAAATAGAAGACAACAGACGGACGTAAAGCTTGAAGACTGCTTGAATGGGTATTAAATCACTCACATCAGTTTAAATAGAAGACAACAGACGGACGTAAAGCTTGAAGACTGCTTGAATGGATATTAAATCACTCACATCAGTTTAAATAGAAGACAACAGACGGACGTAAAGCTTGAAGACTGCTTGAATGGGTATTAAATCACTCACATCAGTTTAAATAGAAGACAACAGACGGACGTAAAGCTTGAAGACTGCTTGAATGGGTATTAAATCACACATCAGTTTAAATAGAAGACAACAGACGGACGTAAAGCTTGAAGACTGCTTGAATGGATATTAAATCACTCACATCAGTTTAAATAGAAGACAACAGACGGACGTAAAGCTTGAAGACTGCTTGAATGGATATTAAATCACTCACATCAGTTTAAATAGAAGACAACAGACGGACGTAAAGCTTGAAGACTGCTTGAATGGATATTAAATCACTCACATCAGTTTAAATAGAAGACAACAGACGGACGTAAAGCTTGAAGACTGCTTGAATGGATATTAAATCACTCACATCAGTTTAAATAGAAGACAACAGACGGACGTAAAGCTTGAAGACTGCTTGAATGGATATTAAATCACTCACATCAGTTTAAATAGAAGACAATAGACGGACGTAAAGCTTGAAGACTGCTTGAATGGATATTAAATCACTCACATCAGTTTAAATAGAAGACAACAGACGGACGTAAAGCTTGAAGACTGCTTGAATGGATATTAAATCACTCACATCAGTTTAAATAGAAGACAACAGACGGACGTAAAGCTTGAAGACTGCTTGAATGGATATTAAAACTTTTTTAAGAGTTTAACTTAATAACAAATGTACGTTTTGATAATAGTTTGTCATAATCATATACAGATAATAGTTTCTCATCAATACACATTCAAACCGCCTTAAAACTTTGTCTCAGTGGATTTCTTCTCATCAAATCAGACAGCGGATTTTCTATCACTGAACATGCTTTCATTTTTAACTGTGATGTCATAATAATGTAATGATTAGTATCAATATTCGTTGGTAAAAGTTGCTGGTGGACGGTGGTGACTAGCTTCCTTTCCTCCAGCCTTCGACAGCTTTGCGCACAATTTCAAACGAACTAAACCAGACAACAGATATGTTAAACTTGGAGTGCAATTGAAATGAGTTTGTATTTTCAACCTTTTATTTAGATTTTAAATACATAATGCTTTAGTATTTACTATATATCATCTAGTTATTAAAACCTAGCGTGGATATCACGTGATTTTAAAACTATTGGAGATTCATAGGTAGTACTGAATACAATTTAGATTGATTTCTACCCTGATTGATGGAAGAAAGCAAAACAATTGTATGTTAAGACCATCTTCTGGATGTATGTGCCAGATCATACATGAGTAAATCTAAATGAAAAAGTTAAATTCTCACAAGAAACCCCTTATCACAACCAACACAGTTCAACTGTACGGATTTCAGATTTTTCTGGAATAGTAAAGTGAAGGTAAGACTATGGAAGTCTTCAAATAAATTGAAAAGGAATAAAACTACTAGAAAAATACCATGACAGATAGAATTGTTTGTTTTTGAATTTTGAGCAAAGCTATTCGAGGACTATTTGCGTTAGCCGTCTCTAATTTAGCAGTGCAAGACTAGAGGGAAAGCAGCTAGTCATCACCACCCACCGCCAAATCTTGGGCTGCTCTTTTATCAACGAATAGTGGGATTGACCGTCACATTATAACGCCCCATACGGATGAAAGGGCGAGCATGTTTGGTGTGGCTGGATTCGAACCCGCGACCCTCGGATTACGAGTCGAACGCCTTAACACACTTGGCCATGCCAGATCAGAAGTCTACAGAGATGCCACTGGGTTCGACATAAGAGCGACTAGACAACAAATGAATATAAAAAACAGAATAAAACAAGTATATCTACTCAACACACAATCGAAAATTAATGTTGTTTTTTTTCTAACTCCACTTTTGATTACCCGCTCAGTGTTTGTTTTTTCATTAATAATATAAATTTACTGATGGCGAATTTGTCCATGAAAATATTTTTTTTTTATTATACTTTGTACGCAATACAACTTTTACACATCCTTGACTCGTGTAGAAACCTTCACATTTAAAATACATTAATAAGTCTTGATACATTTAACCCTAGGATTAAACATAATTTAAAACTAAAACAGTTGAGTTATTGAAATTGTTATATTGATGTAATTGGGTATAAATCTAAAACTAACTAATCGAAATACTTCAAGTTTGTTGCATGCAAGTTTTCCAAATTTCATGTAATACTGCGCCCGGCATGGCCAAGCATGTTAAAGCGTGCGATTCGTAATCTCAGGGTCGCGAGTTCGCATCCCTGTCGCACCAAACAGGATCGCCCTTTCAGCCGTGTGGGTGTTATAATGTGACGGTCAATCTCCCTATTCGTTGGTAAAACAGTAGCCCAAGCGTTGGCGATGGGTGGTGATGACTACCTGCCTTCCCTCTAGTCTTACACTGCTAAATTAGGGACGGCTAGCGCAGCTAGCCCTCGAGTAGCTTTGCGCGAAATTTAAAAAAAACCAAACCAACTTATTTTCAGTATTCAAAGGGTTAATCAGTGGTTGTCAATAGTAACTTCATACTTCTTCACGTCATGGAAGCACGAAAGATGAATTGTGCTGAAAAACTTAGAGTTTTGACTAAATTACACGTAAGGAAATTGCTAAAAAATAATCATAATGTTAGAGTAGAGAAAAAAAAAAACGAATAGCGTCAAAATGTCCAAAAAAAAGAAGGCGGGAAAAATATGAGAGTATAACGACACATTAAATATCAAACGGTAAGTTAGGTTTCAGTTCACAACAGTTAAACAGGGAAATGATTTTTTTCCCATAGGGAGTTAGTTGTTGGTAGTGGTTTCGGAAATTCACAAAGATTTATATAACAAGATTCCAAATCCAATTAATAGGAGTTATATTGCTATGTAAAATTAATGTTAAATTTATGTACAATCAAGGTGTTTGGACATTTTGAGCAGTACTAACAGTAAGAACGACATGGGAAGGTAGACGAGACACAAAAGGTTCTGATGACAATTTAAATATATCTGTTTGTTTTTTGTGTTTATTTTTAAATTTCGCACAAAGCTACTCCAGGGCTATCTGCGCTAGCCGTTCCTAATTTAGTAGCGCAAGACTAGAGGGAAGGCAGCTAGTCATTACCATCCACCGCCAAATCTTGGGCTACTCTTTTACCAACGAATAGTGGGATTGACTGCCACATTATAACGCCCCCACTGCTGAAAGGGCGAGCATGTTTGACGCGACGGGGATGCGAACCCGCGACCCTCAAATTACGAATCGCACGCCTTAACACGCTTGGCCATGCCGGGCCTAAATATATCTGATGAGTAGATTATGGGTTCAGTAAATCATAGCCCTCTTATAAGAACATTTACAAAGAGTCTGACAGTAACAACAATAACATAAGGACATTGTCAAGAGGAACAACAACAAGTTACGATGTTGGTAAAAGGAACATTACCATAAGGAACATTTTACAAAGTAACGGTAATTTCCACGCTGCTACATAATAATAATAATATGGGATTATATGCATATTAAAAGCTTATGACGGAACAAGAATATATGCTAATACATAATAATGGAATGGAAATACTGGGACAAAAACAGTTTATAAAGTAAAAATACTAATTTAACTAGGGCATTCTATTACAAAACAATAATATATAAACATTTGGAGGTTCGTATATGTAATTTTACGTATAACTACATAAATACAAGTAGATTATGAATTTTGAACTAAGCCTAAAATGTGGTTTTGTTGTAAACTTGCGAAAATAAAAATTGATAAATTATATTATTACGTTGTGACTAAACATTTTTTATACGATTGTATAACTTAAATGATATCATAACTTGCGTATTACATGAATTTTAGAATTTCTAGAACTAATACAAATACGATAAAAATAGCCACATACTATTGTGTAGGTAAACTGCTTGGTGAAGCGTGTGTCGTCAGTTCTCTCTGGGAATTAACCTCACACGCACGCGAGTCTGGTTTATACAGGTAAATTTTTATTATACAATTTATAGCGCACGAAACAGATATGGTTTAAAGGATATGCTGTGAATGAATTCGCTACTCATGTAACGACAAGAATTCCTTACCTTGTTGTGAAACTTGGTAATAGGATATGTACGTCTTTCTTACAGTTGGGTTGGATTTTCCTGGAGTAACTTGACAAAAACTTTGTACTGTAACTGTAAGATAAACGTATGTCCTAAAACATAACAAACCACTGGCCAAGGTCACAAATAATAATGAAACTCTCTCTCTTCCTTATGCTCGCCAATTCTTTGAAAGGACTTCGAGCTTATTGGATATTTTTGGAATGTCACCTCGTGCGGGTAAACAATCCCCTACGGGAAATACTGAAAATTCAACTGATATGAGATTGGACACGTGTCGATTTAAATAAACCAGGTTTCCCGCCAGTTGAGAAGCTTGGGGTTGAGTGTACGTGATAAACTGGCTTTGGCTAAAATGTTTCGTCGTCAAACAAACAAGTATGCTACCTTATATTCCAGTTAGCTGTGAACCTTACACGAAGCTTTCGAGACAGTTTAATTTAAAAGCAATTACGCATGTTTCAACTATTTCTTATGGAACGTTTAAGACAGAGAGGTTATTGGATTTAAACTGAATTCCCACAAAAAGTGAAAAAAACCCAGCAGCAACAACAGGTGTAATGGCACACGCACAATATTCTAATCATTTAGTATATTTAAATTAAGTGCCTCGTTTTGTTATCTTTTATACCTCTGTGGCACATTCGAACTTTTAAGCATGTAAGTATTTATATTGCAACAAATCTATGAATGTTATTTTTCTTTTTAGTTGTGATTATTTTTACAAAAATCTGATTTTCATTTAAAATACAATAACGCAGAGCTCTATTTTGTTCTTTTATTTATTTTTCGGTAACATTAGTCGTTTCAGTGACAGAAGGAGGATTCGCTGAGTCCGGGGCAAGGCTGTATTTTGATGTCCCTAATATTCAAAACAAAATTGGTGACCAGCCCCAAAGAGCGTTCAGCCTTTGCATGGTACACAGGAGTAATTTCCCCCATCCTTCGCGCCACCACTGGAGCAAATGAAAGAATACACCGGGCCTTTAAACAGTCTTCAATTTGCTGAAATTTACATTTTTGATGAAGAAAAGAACTTAACAAACAAATAAGTAAACAGTCATTCCACTGAATAATAATGAATGATTAATTATGACAGTATGTCATATCATATATAATGATAAAGTATTTTAGATTCAGTTATTATCAACGCCTAATAAACAACAGAAACGTTGCGTTACATAATTGTACTAGGCCTACTACAGCATTGATGAGACGTGAATTCGGCGAATCTAGTTTATTGCAGCAGAAGTATGTTCTATCGTTGGGCGGGTTCTTTTGGACAATTTATTTAGAAAAATACATTTTTAGAGCTGGTTCAACCAACAGCAATTGAATAATTTATTTTATCTTTGACGTCTGCTGTAGCCACTTTCACCCACGGGCTTTACTTCAAATTTTTTTCGACACAAACTACTGTAGGCCTAATTTGCTAATAACATTTAACAGACATTTTCAAAGTTGATAAATTAATGCTAACAATTTTACTGATTAACATGCTAAACTTAAATCCTTACTAATTAAATTTGTATTTTAGTCTTCTCTAAGTCATTATTTATTTATTTTATACTGGACTCTCATTTCTACCAAGCACGAAGAGTTTTCAGTTTCCAGGACTATTTTTATCAAAGAAGTTAATAAAAAATAATGTGCAAATAATGGAACATTTTAAGAAACTATTTTTAATAATAAAATAAGGTAATGAAACAAAAAAATTTAATCAGCCATTTATTGAAAAGTTTGTTTGGTTTTTGAATTTCGCACAAAGCTACTCGAGGGCTATCTGTGCTAGCCGTCCCTAATTTAGCAGTGTAAGACTAGAGGGAAGGCAGCTAGTCATCACCACCCACCGCCAACTCTTGGGCTACTCTTTTACCAACGAATAGTGGGATTGACCGTCACATTATAACACCCACACGGCTGAAAGGGCGAGCATGTTTAGCGCGACGGCAATGCGAATCCGCGACCCTCAGATTACGAGTCGCACGCCTTTACACTCTTGGCCATGGCGGGCCTTATTGAAAAGACATTGCATCTGTAGATTGAAAACACTTTATATAATATTGTGGCATTACATGTACGTTCAGCGTTTTAAACGTTGGTTATCAAGACAAATATTCCAGCTGACTCTACAAAGGTGGCCGGGCATGGCTAGGTGGATAGGGCACTCGACTCGTAATCTGAGGGTCGTGGGTTCGAATCCCCATCGCACCAAACATGCTCGCCTTTTCAGCCGTGGGGGCGTTATAATGTGACGGTCAGTCCCACTAGTTATTGGTAAAATAGAAGTCTACGAGGTGGTGGTGGGTGGTGATGAATAGCTGACTTTCCTGTAGTCTTACACTGCTAAATTAGGGACGGCTAGCGCAGATAGCTCTCGTGTAGCTATTCGCGAAATTCATTAACAAACAAACTCACTTATTAAGTTTAGAGTTCAGTGTAAATTTAAATATCGTGTAATAACACAAGTGTCACATTGTAACGAAAGTATAGAAATTCAAATTTATATATTTCGTTTTAGATAACATTATCTTAAAATTATTTTAGAGATATAAAATATAGTAATTTTACTTAATTAACTTATATTTTAAAGAAAGGAAACATTCCATTTAATTAGCACATAAAAGTCAGTTCGAACGTTTGTTTACACCAACCAAATGCCACCAAGACAAAAGATAGAGTATGTAAGTTTGACACACCTCATAAGTGGTATGTTATTGGAGGGGTCTGGCAATGACGTTAAAATGTCACGTGGCCTATATTCACAATCAAATGCTTACATCACTTTTTGAAGGAAAATGACAAATATTTTCTAAAATATTTCGACTAGACACACTCAATAACCTCATAGATGTGCATAAATATCGAGTACAAGTTAATGATTCGTACAACTTCTGCCAAAAGCGATGTTTACGTCATTGACAGCATGTAAAGTTAGGTAACGTGTTGTTTTTTCTAGCTTGCTTTACCCGAGAACCTCTTAATAGGTGGCGCTCAACAAACTGTTGTTATTGTTTGTTTTTGAATTTCGCGCAAAGCTACAGGAGGGCCATGTGCGCTAGCCGTCCCTAAATGAACAGTGTAAGACTAGAGGGAAAGCAGCTACTCATCACCACCCACCGCCAACTCTTGGGCTACTCTTTTACCAACGAATAGTGGAATTGACCGTAACATTATAACGCCCGCCCGGGTAAAAGGGCGAGCATGTTTGATGCAACCGGGATTCTAACCCGCGACCCTCGGATTACGAGTCGAACGCCTTAACTCACCTGGCCATACAGTTGTTAAACGCATCAAAGAATCATTAAACTCGGTGAGAAAAACGAAAGCCGATGAGATCAACCATAAACAATGTGGACAACGTGGGTGCCCCACGGAATCGCCGGAACGGGACTGTAGAGGGGAGGATTAAAGTAAACATCTTAGTGGAATACGTAATAAGTACGAATCTTGTTAAATAAAATTTACGTTGATGTGTGTATCACGTTATTACTGTTAATTAACTGTTTAATGACAAAGTAATTCACGAAATGAAATATAGTAAATAAAACCCATCAAAACTGTAGATATACTTGCAATGAAAATGTTTATTCGAAAGTTGTTTGATGTAGGGAAAGGAACAGAAACTAGAGAGCTTTTGGAATGGGAGGAAAATTTGTTACCAATTTTTGCATTTACCCACTTAAAGGGTGGATATATTGGATGGTGGGTTGCAGGAAAATCGGGTGAAGATTTTTGTTCCAACCCAAATCCTCTTTAGTTTCTGATATTTGTCCATACCAACATCACCACAATTTTTTCATTACTTTTTTTATAACGTTTAGCGTCAAGGGTGGTGCCATCTATTGACTAACATGCATTTTGGACGATATTAAACAATATCATCGCATATATTTTGGGCTCTATATAACTTATGGCGTAGCACTTGGCGCCTTGGGTTAAAAAGGCACGTCTTAGGGAGTAGTGAAGCCTTTTGGTGTGCGGGATGAAAGTAGGCACATTGTGGTTTGTGAGTTACAGATGACGGAGGGCTTAAAGTAAGCACACTGTGGTTTGTGAGTTACAGATGGTAAGAAGGAAGAAAGGAAATCGAAGACTGGACGTGCCTACATAGGCTTTGCTGCTGCGCTACCCGATATGTACGTATTAAAATAAAAATAAGTCAAAAGTCGATATTAAACAAATCATTGCATCTTAATAAATCTTAAAACAATTAATATCTAAATAGGAAAGTTGAGTTTTGGATGAATATTCAAATAACGTATATATCAAAGAATAATGCTTGTTTGTTTGTTTTTGAATTTCGTGCAAAACTACACGAGGGCTGTCTGGGCTAGTCGACCCTAGTTTAGCAATGAAACACTAGAGGGAAGGCAGACAGTCATCACCACATACCGTCAACTCTTGGGCTACTCTTTTACCACTGGATAGTGGGACTGACCATAATATTACAACGTCCCCAGGGCCGAAAGGACAAGCATGCTCAATGATGGGAATTCGATCTCGCGACCATCAAATTTCAAGTCACGTGGACATAATAAGCTCGTATCAATCTCAAGAAGTTGTAGAATAAAACGGATATTCATACTATTTCATATGAAGACGTACCATTCTAGTCGCCGGACGTTGCGCCTATGGACAATTACGCGACTGGACTGTTGAAACGAGCATTGAAAACTGTTGGTCTCGTACAGTAGATACCTTATAGCAAGTATTAGGGAAGGAAGAATGTTATTCAGACACTGCAGTTTCTAGATGAAGCCTTTCAACATTGAAATTAGACTGCAGAACTATTGTCAAGATGTATGATCGTCTTAGACTTGGTGACATGGACTGTAACGACGTAGTGAGGTTCCAGAACGTTTAAACAGTACGTATCCTGTCTCTGTATAGTACAGTAAAGAACATCTCGTCATGAGGAAAACAATGAATTATGAAACTCCCTACAATCTGAACGTTTGTGGCCTGTTGTTTAAAACACCTGTATTGGTTCATGTTGTTGTTTATAACTGTATTATTATACAGAGACTTCTTGACAAACCTTGAAAGCCACATATTAGAGTGTTTGTGAGTTTCTTTTTATAGCAAAGCCACATCAGGTTATCTACTGTGCCCATCGAGGGAAATATAAACCCTGATTTTAGGATTGTAAATCTGTAGACTTACCAACGTCCCAGAGGGAAACTAAACATTAGAGAAGTGCTGAAACAACTGTGATTATGAAGTTTATTTATTTTTTACTGATAAACAATCGGCGTGCAGTTGGAATGAATATGAAAACGGTCATTTATTTCAACATGTCCTAAAAGTGATTGTATGACCCCACTAGTGGCTTAGCGGCATGCCTGCGGACTTATAACGTTAGAAACCGGGTTTCGATACCCGTGGTGGGCAGAGTACAGATAGTCCATTGTTTAGGTTTGCGCTTAATTCAAAACAAGAAACAACAACTGATTGTATGAGATCCTTAGAAATTGGTGCTTATAAATGAAAAACTGTTTCTGGTTTAGCAACGAAAATAAATGAAAGCTTCAAAACACTTAGAAATAAAGGAATTTGCGCGCATTATGTAAAATATTGAGATGATTGCTTGTATATGTTTCGTACGAAATATGCCATTTAAATTTGAAATTAAGATTTGTATATAAACATATTTTAAATGTTTAAATAAAGGAAATACTAAAGTCAATGACCTAAGTATTTTTTTTTAAATTGGAAATAAATTAGTTTAATACTGAGAAAGAGGGATAACTTTGTCTTTGGCCCGGTATGGCAAGGTGGGTTAAGGCGTTCGACTCGTAATCGGAGGGTCGCGGGTTCTAATCCCCGTCGCACCAAACATGTTTCCTCTTTCAGCCGTGTGGTCGTTATAATTTGATAGTCATTCCCACTATTCGTTGGTAAAAGTGTGGCCTAAGAGCTGGCGGTGGGTTGTTGGTGATTAGCTGCCTTCCATCTAGTCTTTTAGTATTAAATTAGGGACGGCTAGTGCAGATAGCCCTCGTGTAGCTGTGCGCGAAATGAAAAACAAACCAAACATTTGCTTATATAAAGTGTTTTGTTTGCTGTTAAGAAAAGAAGCTACATAACGAACTAACTGTGCTCTTCTCATATCGAAACCCAGTTTCTGGCGTTTTATTATGAGTCTGTCGTATAACTTTTTTTTAATTTCGATTTTCAAGTTAAGTATTGCCATCTGTTGTTGATGAAATAAATTACGATTTAATTTGTAGCATGAAACACTATCGAGGTTAATAATAGAAATTGTTTGTTTGTTTGTTTTTTGAAATTTCGCACAAAGCTACTCGAGGACTATCTGTGCTAGCTGTCCCTAATTTAGCAGTGTAAGACTAGAGGGAAGGCAGCTAGTCATCACCACCCACCGCCAACTCTTGGGCTACTCTTTTGCCAACGAATAGTGGGATTGACCGTCACATAATAACGCCCCCACGGCTGAAAGGGCGAGCATGTTTGGCGCGACGGGGATGTGAACCCGCGACCCTCGGATTACGAGTTGCATGCCTTAACACGCTTGGCATGAATAACAAGGAATCGTACAAAACCCTAATAGAACTTTCGAGCAAACAGAAAGCACCTTAACTAGTAAATATTCAGCCTAAATAACACTTTGAAACTTTAACTGTTGACTGCGAAGGCTGTATACATATAAAAATACGCAAAAAGCATTATGTTGGACTTGAAAGGTAAAGAAAATCCGCTCAAAATGGACCGTTTGTAATTATTATTATTTTTTTGTCATCTTCAACAAAAACGGTTTAGTACATTGCACTCAAACCTCTTGTAGAATATTAAATAATATACTCCAAAGGTCCAAATGTTTTAAAACTCGATTTGTTCATTTTATATTTTACATAAGCTAAAAACAGTCATAATTCTAAGGTAAACGATGTTATAATTACCCCTTGAAGTTAGCGTTTTTACAAATATATGGTGTTCCTTTAAAGATTTACGTTAAACAATATTACAAGCCAATAATAGACGAACATCAGGTGATTTTTAACGTGTGTATGTTCAATGCTTTGTACACTATACAATCTTTGTACTTAGGGAGCCAGTCTCTATATTTTGTATGAAATGAAGACGTAAAAAAATCAATATATGTATATATTACAATAATGATAATAACGCTTATTACATATATTCGTAGAATAATTATTTTAAAATACATTTATTTAAAGCGTTGTTTTAGAGGTTCATATTTTATTTGAAAAGGTAACTTTTCAATTGATGAGATGTTATACGAGCTTAGTAGAGGTTATATCTGAGTCTAGGCATATATGTACCCATTGCTGTGCTTTATAAACAGAGAGTTAGTTATATAGAGCCATAGATACCCACTGTATTCCCAGAAATATCTCCATGATAATTTCCATCTGAAGATTAGCGTTTTACATCTTGAACTAATGCGATCAAACAGTTAGTAGCTACAGTAAATCATCATGAACCAACCGTATCAGCTATCAGTGTGTATTATCATTACAATGTATAAAGTTAGCTACCATGTCAAGTAATCCTTTACCATAGATGAACATAAAAGAAGATAACTAAAGAAACTGGGAACTTAAAATGTGCCAATAGGCGTTATAAAGAAATGTAGGTAATAGGTAATTATTAGGTAAGAAATGTAGGTAATTATTTACTCAAACTACAAATTCCTGTTTTGGCTTGTCTAAGTACAACCCTATGTGGACATGTACTGCGTTCACCTTTATAACGAATATAGTTCATGCAGAGAACCACCATTTTTCGAAACAAAGCGTTGATTTTGTCTTATTTCATTCACGTTATGAAAAGTATGAAAGACATTCTACGTGTTATCCATAATGCCTCAATGGACAGAACTTTTACTGCCATCTATCGACATTCAACTTAAACGCTAACACGAATTTACATAATTTATGTTATCTTAATTTTCCAACACACTAATGTTAAAGACCACATCGTATTTAATATGTAAAACATTGCACATGAAAGGCATGTTTAAATTTCCAATTATTCACATGTAAATGCATAAAAACGTCAAATGGGAACTGACATTCATGTGTCTCTCAGTGGAAAGCTACACAGTGGGTTATGTACAGCGTCTACTGTAGGAAACCGAACTCCAGATTACACTAGAAGTCCATTTTTATCTAACTGAAGGATAATTGTTTGTGTTTTAATTGGTCTGGTATGGCTAAGTGGTGAGGGCGTTGTGCTCGTAGTCTGTGTTTGTTTGTTTGATTGGAATTAAGCACAAAGCTACACAATGGGGTGTTTGTCCTCTGTTATTAAAGATGCAAATAAATGCAAGCGTCCAGGATGTTTCACGAGAAAAGTTGACGAGTGATGTAGCACAGCACAGGGATATGTGGTGACAAAGGATGATAAGTTATAACCCAGAGATTGAGTTGTGTAACGACCAAAGGTGAAAAGTTACAGATTATGAAGCGTAGTTATGCAACAAGTAAAGTACGTAAGTAACACATCACAAATACTGATATATCGATACCTCGATATCAAAGTGTCGCAAATGTCTGAACTTGATTTATTGTTTGTTTGTTTTTTGAATTTCGCACAAAGCTACTCGAGGGTTATCTGTGCTAGCCTTCCATAATTTAGTAGTGTAAGACTAGAGGGAAGGCAACTAGTCATCACCACCCACCGCCAACTATTGGGCTACTTTTCTACTAACGAATAGTGAGATTGATCGTAACATTATAACGCCCCCACGGCTGAAAGGGCAAGCATGTTTAGCGCGACGGGAATGAGAAAACAAGAAACTTTTAGTTAGATCTGAGTATAAATCTCAGTTTATTATAATATAATTTGTTTTAATAGTATTTGTTTTAGATATACAGTTTGAATATTGAATTATAAAGCTTTAATCGTTTCGAAGCTTTTCAAACGAAACACGATAAAATAATATTATTACGATATATACTTTTCACAGATGGCGCTAAGCTCGCAATGATATTATTCAGTTTACACTCGTCCACTCCTGTAATTTCAGCGAAAGTAAGTTGATGATAAATGGTATTACACATCAAATGATAATTAACATTTTCCAAAAACATATTCCTTGAAACAGCATCCAAGCTCTTTCCTTCAAATCTCCTGAGATTATCATTGTTTGACAAATTCCTGTAGAGCGAATATTTGCATTTTAATTCAGTTTGGTTCTGTTAAAAGTAGGATTTGAGGGTGAGGGGCAGGGTGGTTCTGTAGTAGAACCCTGGTTTACTGAAACTAGCGAGTTTGGTTCGAATCTGTGCCCTACCAAAAAATATCGTACCCCACCCCGGTGAGTTATAAGAGTGACAGTTAATCATCCTTTAACGTGAACCGTCGATGATATGGTGCTACTGACTAGTTGCATTCCAATGGTCAGTAATTCAAAATGAGGTACGGAGGCGGATAGTCTTTTTCATAAATGAATGTCTTGTGAAATGAAAAATTTAAAATGATCCAAAGAAAGTCACCACAATGGAGAAACTTAACACAGAAACGGAATATGTTGTTTGAAGGAGTTTGATAAAGCCATGATGGCTTGAGCTGTAGGGCTTGAACTCGGAGTTCAGCAAACATAAAGTGATTAATTTGAAGAGACAGACTACAAAAAATATCACAACAATTAAAACAAATATAACGTTTTTGGTGAAATATTTATTTGATTGTATTTTAATATTTTGAGCAAAGTATAAAAAAATTTAGGATTTCTTAAATATCTTCTCTGTGTAATTTTCAGTCTAAACGGATATTGCCCCCAGCTAGTGCAGCGGTAAGTCTATGGATTTGCAACGCTAAAATCAGGGGTTCGATTCCCCTTGCTGGGCTCAGTAGATAGCCCACTGTGACTTTGTTATAAGAAAACACACACACACACACACACTAAACGGATATTGATTTAAGGTATATTTTTAATGTTATAATTTGTTTTTTAACTAGAGACAGCTACGGGTCGTAATGATGGCAGAGAGATCAAACGTTTAATAATCTAAGCCTCGCATAAATAGAAAGTTTTAAAAGTTTTAACGTTACGTTTTCGAGTAAATTCAAGGGTATCTCATAAATACGAGATTCAGGAACAATAGAAGAAAGCAGGGTTGTTTCTAACTGGTTGATTGAAACAATATGTGTTTTCGTTTCAGTTACGAAGTGGTACGGCCCGGTATGGCCTATCGCGTTAAGGCGTGCGACTCGTAATCCGAGGGTCGCGAGTTCGCGCCCGCGTCGCGCTAAACATGCTCGCCCTCCCAACCGTGGGGGCGTTATAATGTGACGGTCAATCCCACTATTCGTTGGTAAAAGAGTAGCCCAAGAGTTGGCGGTGGGTGGTGATGACTAGCTGCCTTCCCTCTAGTCTTACACTGCTAAATTAGGGACGGCTAGCACAGATAGCCCTCGACTAGCTTTGTGCGAAATTCCAAAACAAACAAACGAAGTGGTACAATTAAGTTTATTCTTACGTTAGTGTCGTGCATTTATCGTTATTTGCAAAAGTGGCCTATAATTTTCTCAGTGTTTAAGCTTGTAAAAAGTTTAAGGAAAATCTAAAATAATTTGTTATCGTTACGTGAACTGGACATTGAATTATGTTTACTAGCAAATTAAAAAAAAAAACCTTGAACATAGGAACAACACAATGAAAAACCTGTACCTAATAATAGCAAAGTGTATTTGTTTGTTTGTTTGTTTTGAATTTCGAACAAAGCTACTCGAGGGCTATCTGTGCTAGCCGTCCCTAATTTAGCAGTGTAAGACTAGAGGGAAGGCAGCTAGTCATCACCACCCACGGCCAACTCTTGGGCTACTCTTTTACCAACGAATAGTGGGATTGACCGTCACATTATAACGCCCCCACGGCTGAAAGGGCGAGCATGTTTGGCGCGACCGGGATACGAACCCGCGATCCTTAGATTACGAGTCGCACGCCTTAGCAAAGTGTAACACAAAAAATATTGTATCGATAATGAAAATATAAATTTAAGGCATAACGTACTCTCAAGTAAATAAAAAGCACAGCATGGCCAGGTGGTTAAGGTGCTCGACACGTAATATGAGGGTCGCGGGTTCAAATCCCCGTCTCACCAAACATGCTCGCTCTTTTAGTAGTGGGGTCGTTATAACGTTACAGTCAATCTTACTATTCGTTGGTAAAGAGTAGCTCAAGAGTTGGCGGTGGGTGGTGATGACTGGCTGATTTTCCTCTAGTCTTACACTGCTAAATTAGGGACGGCTAGCGCAGATAGCTCTCGTGTAGCTTTGCGCTACATTCAAAACAAATATTTAAAATAAAACGCACGTGTTGAGCATTTTCTGCTTATTTTATATAATGATATTTTTAACTTCTCGGGAGTTATATTTCGCTGGTATTCTTGATTGGAATGCATTAGTTTTACAAGTAATTAAAATACGGAAGATGATGGAAGAACCAGAGGATTAAATTGACAATAACGTATTGAAAAGTGTTTTAACTCAAAGTTAGGGGTAGTATAAATCTCTTTCTGAGGAGTGTGTTGTGTTTTCTTATAGCAAAACCACATGGGGCTATCTGCTGAGCCCACCGAGGGGAATCGAACCCGTGATTTTGCGTTGTAAATCCGAAGACATATCGCTGTACTAGCAAAAGGCTTTTCTGAGGGGTGGCTTAGATGGGCTCAACCATGTCTTGAAGGGCTGTAATTTACGTTTTATGGATACACATTCTGTAATATTAGGAAGTGAACCAGCTTTAACAGTAAGATAAAGACCCACCACCATTGCTTTGTGGAATTGACCGTCACATTATAGCGCTCCCACGACAGTTTAGTGTGTCTGAGATTCGAATCCGCGACTCAGGGATTACGAGCTAAATGCCTTAACCATCTGGCTACTACCATTGCTTTTGCATGAAATAATATAATTGGTTTGTCTATTTTGAATAAAGTGCAAAGCTACACAATGTGCTATCTGTGCTCTGCCCAACATGACTATCAAAACCCGGTTTTTATTAGTGTGAGTCTGCAGACATGCCACTGGGAGCAGTATAACTGCTTGACAATTAAAGTGGATGTACAAGCGTAAGTGGAAATTATGAGATAAAACTTAAAACGAATACGTATTGGTCGACAGTTAAGAAGTACAACAATTATACTCTCGCGGCTTTACTCGCTGAAACCAACATAAACACTTACTAAACAAGGCATTAATCGCCAAAACTGTAGTTTACAACGTAATTAGTCATTTTCAGGGGACCTGACCTTCTCGCCTGTATGGCAGACAACAAGTCAGAGAATTACGGCTCTTCTATACAAGTAATGTAAGAGATGGCTCTGGTTAGAATCACCATAAACTTTTTAACCCTAGTACCGTCTCATTCTGCCTCCGATACGCCAAACTTCTCATAAAGAATATAAGAATTGAAAACTTTATTTCATCTGTATTAAATATAAGAATTTAAAATTATTTTAAACGATAAACATGGTTCCAGTTCAATAGTGATTTTAATACAGAACTATGAAGTGTTTTGCTTATGAAAAATGTGTGCATTTCCAAACTCCGACAAAACTGATGCCTTTCACTGTAGTTCAGTGGTAATCTTTAGGGCTCAGAACAATAAAATATGGGGTTCGATACCCGCTATAGGCACAGCTCATATAGCCTATGATAGTGCGGTGCCACCGAAAACTGACTGATTTTTGAGAGAGTACGTAAATCCTTTCCGACGCAAAATATTCGTACTCTCAGATCTTAAGCAACTGTTCAGATCCGGAGAAAAATCGTTTATGAATAAATCAGTAATGTTTTTTTTTATATGAAACTAAGGTAGTTGATTTTGTGACTGACCGCACTGCATATTACTAAACAGAAACAATGCATGTTACCGACAGCTCCGTGTCTACAGGTGTATTAAACAAAGTAAGATACTTAACCCAATAACGCTGACCTTATTGTACGTTGCTAAATAAAAACATTACAATTCTGTATTTACAAATAAATTGCACGAAACAATATATTTAACCTTATAAGGGAGCTGAGTCTAATTGTGGTTGGCCCCTGTTGCTCAGCCGTAAGCTTGAACACTTATTACTGTAAAATTCGGAGTTCGATCCCTGCGTTGTTTTTTACGCGCAGTTTTACAGCTTAAATGAGGAATAAACAATAAAACATGAGGATGATTTACATTATTATTTAACAATAAGACAATATTGTACAGCTACAATAAACTGCGCCAACAGACATTTGTAGTTCTCTACATGTAGGAAAAATATCACGAAAAATTTCATTATCTATGGAAATTAGTGAACAAAAATAGAACCTGAACGAATTAAACAGGCTAATGTTAGAAATATGTTCTTATTTTAAGTTCTATTTAAATTTTATGTTATTATGTTTGATAAACAAATACATATATGTTTATTTAATATGGGTGTTTGTTTGTTTTGAATTTTGCGCAAAGCTACGCGAGGGCTATCTGTGCTAGCCGTCCCTAATTTAGCAGTGTAAGACTAGAGGGAAGGCAGCTAGTCACCACCACCCACCGCCAACTCTTGGGCTACTCTTTTACCTACGAATAGTGGGATTGACCGTCACATTATAACGGCCCCACAGATGAAAGGACAAGCATGTTTGGTGTGACGAGGATTCAAACCAGCGACCCTCGGATTACGAGTCGAGTGCCTTAACCACCTGGCCATGCCGGGCCGTAATATGGGTGTGTGTCTCAATATTAGTCGATAAAATACGTATCTATATACAGAAGTTTTACCAACTGTTTGTTACAAAGATTGACAGTCTTGTCTGTAATTTATTATCTGTATCACTAGCATTATTTTGCAGCGATTTTTCAAATTCTCAGATTTGATCAACTGACAATCTGGCAAGAGAAGTACAAATAAAAAAAATTGATATTTGTTTTCTTACTTTCACGTAATGTTTTTAGTAAAGGATGTATTTTTCTAATAGCAAAGTCACGTCGAGCTGTCTGCTGTGTTGACTGAGGGGAATCGAACCACTGATTTTAGTATTGTAGCTCCGTAGACTTACCAATGTCCCAGCGGGAGACGTTTTTGATAAATAAAGATATGTAGTATTCAATACTCACTTTTTTCATTGAATAATTAATTTTTTTCAGCAAAATACTTCATTAGAAATTCTGATTTATTATGGACAGAAGTATTACAATGAGGCCTGGCATGGCCAAGCGTGTTAAGGCGTGCGACTCGTAATCTGAGGGTCGCGAGTTCGAATCCCCGTCGCACCAAACATGCTAGCCCTTTCAGCCGTTGGGGCGTTATAATGTTACGGTCAATCCCACTATTCGTTGGTAAAAGAGTAGCCCAAGAGTTGGCGATGGGTGGTGATGACTAGCTGCCTTCCTCTAGTCTTACACTGCTAAATTAGGGACGGCTAGCACAGATAGCCCTCGAGTAGCTTTGTGCGAAATTCAAAAAACAAACAAATAGTATTACAATGTTAACTGGAAACTCATGAAATTTTGTGAAGACACATGAATTGTATCGTATCAGACGATTTAACGAAACAATTGTACCACGCTTCACTACACGATATAAACATTGCATCGCCATATCGCCACACCCTTGATAATTAACTAACTATTTTCTGCATGCACCTAAGTAGCACAGCACCATATCTTACAACGCTAGAGACCAGGTTTCGATACTTGTGGCTGGCAGACCACATGCAGCCCGTTCTGTACCTTTGTGTTTAATTACAAACATTCTTTGCCCCTCGCTAGTACAGCGGTATGTCTCCGGATTTACAACGCTAAAAATAAGGGGTTCGATTCCCCTCGGTGAGCTCAGCAGATAGCCCGATGTGGCTTTGCTATAAGAAAACACACACAAACATTCTTTACATTAACTCTTTCAGTGTCCACAAGATGGCAATAAGGAAGTGAATTGAGTGATTGTAAGTTTTGTGTAGAACAACAATCAGAAATTATTATATTTTTATGAACTTCATTGTTGTTTGAAATAGCTACTGAATCTGAAACTACGTCCAAACTAGATTGTTCTAACTGCTTATTCTAACATTCCTTCTCTATTTCTTATAGTCGCTTTAGTTTTTGTGATTCAAAAGTTAACTCTGCCATTTTAAAAATTAGCTAAAATTACTTTTAAATATTTCAAATTCTTATTGGTGTTCACTGTTTATTGATATCAGGAAACCACTACAGAATGTTATGATGTAATTTAAAGCGTAAATCCAAAGGTAATAAAACGCAATAAAATGTGAAGTTTTATATATTTACATTGTTTCAGTTGGCTAAAGCGAATACCAGTAAATATAATAATAATAATAATTTCAGCAGCTAGAACTGTAGACTTTATCTGAGTCGTAATTATCGATTGAATATACAATTAAAGAATTCATGATATGTAATCGGGAAAAAATATATTAAATGAAATCACCCCTACATTGAATTTTTCCATTCGAACTCCATGTAGTGGAGGAAACAACATATTTTAGGTTTATGTAACGATTCTAAAGCCAACAGTGTCAAGGTTTACGTCTTCTGCACGCCATCTTACGCAAGTGTTTCTGATTTGATACTTAAGACCGGCATTCAAAAAGAATCATTTTATGGTAGTTCATTCACGTCTTTCCGCATAGAGACGAAATCTGGGTTGCCAGTCGAGCAACGTAATATTTTATGTGTCAACCATAAAAACGTCGGCATGCAAGTCATGCCTGTCTTTATAAATTGCATCATATCCATTGCAGAGTCTGTACAGGAAATCACATTTTTGTATAATTGTCTTACTCGTAATTTAATCACTGATGAACGTTTCTCTTCATATTACTAAACCATCTTTTTGCCACAGTCTTGCACTCTTTTCTTTCTCTCTCTCTCTCTATTTCAGAAGTGTTTATTTTAATAAATGTTTTACGGAATTAGTAGGGATAGCTTGAACTTCTGTTAGTTGAATACTTGTCCATTTAAACCTTTTAAGTGTAAACCGTAGTTTCCTTCGTGTGAGAGCCCGGCACGGCCAGGTGGTTAAGGCGCTCTACTCGTAATCCGAGGGTCACTGGTTTGAATCCTCGTCACACCAAACATGCTTGTCCTTTCAGATGTTGGGGCGTTATAATGTGACAGTCAATCCTACTATTCGTTGGTAAACGAGTAGCCCAAGAGATGGTGGTGGGTGGTGATGACTAGCTGCCTTCCCTCTAGTCTTACACTGCTGAGCTAGGGACGGCTCGCGCATATAGCCCTCTAGTAGCTTTGCGCGAAATTCAAACCAAACCAAAATCCTCTAGTCTTACACTGCTAAATTAGGGACGGCTAGCGCAGATAGCCCTCGTGTAGCTTTGCGCGAAATTAAAAAACAAACAAACAAACAAGCTTTCATATAAGTTCACTAGTTACATCTGGTTACATGTGAACAGAAATTAACGATGTTATAGTTTCGGGACCATTTATGGGTTTAGAGATGTGATCTGATTATAGAGCAGATTTACAGTTATTTTGAACTCTATACCTGATACAGAACGATCACTTTGGTTGCAGTTCACTAAATGAGTAGTCCTAATATGCATGGTTTATATATAATTACAAAATATCTTTTTTCTTGAGAGTCAAATGTCCACTTGAAACGTTCTTACTTTAAATATTTGAACTTTGCCTACCTCCTTCGTATTATTGCAGTATCTTCATGATATGAGATCTGGTTATCTTTGGTGTATCATTACAGTGACATCATGGCCTGGATCTGGTTATCTTTGGTATATCATTACAGTGACATCACGACCTGGATCTGGCTATCTTTGGTATATCATTACAGTGACATCACGACTTGAGATTTGGTTATCTTTGGTATATCATTACAGTGACATCACGACTTGGATCTGGCTATCTTTGGTGTATTATTACAGTGACATCACGACTTGAGATTTGGTTATCTTTGGTATATCATTGCAGTGGCATAACGATTTAAGATATGGTGATCTAAGAGTATCATTACCATAATATCACGGTCTGAGCTTTAAGTGTACCATCATAGCAAAATTCTACTGTAAAATTAGGCTTGTAGGTAAAAAAGATGATCGCTGTACTGGGGAATTAACTTGTATAAAGAAAAGGCTATAACTTCACGATAATTAGGCTTATAAGGTAAGAAAGTTTATCGCTGTACTAGGGAATAATCTTGTATGAAGAAAAGGATATAACTTCAGGATGGTTAGGCTTATAAGGTAAGAAAGTTTATCGCTGTACTAGGGAATAAACTTGTATAAAGAAAAGGCTATAACTTCACGATGGTTAGGCTTATAAGGTAAGAAAAATTATCGCTGTACTAAGGAATAATCTTGTATAAAGAAAAGGCTATAACTTCACGATGGTTAGGCTTATAAGATAAGAAAGATGATCGCTGTACTGGGAAATAAACTTGTATAAAGAAAAGGCTATAACTTCACGATAATTAGGCTTATAAGGTAAGAAAGTTCATCGCTGTACTAGGGAATAGTCTTGTATAAAGAAAAGGCCATAACTTCACGATGGTTAGGCTTATAAGATAAGAAAGATGATCGCTGTACTAGGGAATAATCTTGTATAAAGAAAAGGCTATAACTTCACGATGGTTAGGCTTAGAGGTAAGACTTGAAGATTTACATGATCACCTATGGTACTAGAGTTAGCTAGCTTTATGTAAAGTTAATATTCTGGATGGAAACTGAAGTTTAGATATACAGCACCGAAATATGGAATTGGAGTTTCTGTTAAATATCGCAAGAAACACCTACAAAAATCGAGGTGGAACCCATTGATGAGGGACCATGTTAATCACTCTATTGGATAAATGAATTCAGTTTTATGTACTAGTATGGACAAATGTGAACCTAGATGTGCCAGAAATATGTGATGTTTCTAAGTGTTATTAAAAAGAAATGTAGAATGGAAGTTTCTTACAGACACGTGACGTTTTTAAATGTTATTAAAGAGAAATGTGAAACTAGATGTGCTATAGATATGTGATGTTTCTAAGTGTTATTAAAAAGAGATGTGAACCTAGAAGTGCTATAGATATGTGACGTTTCTAAGTGTTATTAAAAAGAAATGTGAAACTAGATGTGCTATAGATATGTGATGTTTCTAAGTGTTATTAAAAAGAGATGTGAACCTAGAAGTGCTATAGATATGTGACGTTTCTAAGTGTTACTAAAAAGAAATGTGAAACTAGATGTGCTATAGATATGCGATGTTTCTAAGTGTTATTAAAAAGAAATGTGAAACTAGATGTGCTATAGATATGTGATGTTTCTAAGTGTTATTAAAAAGAGATGTGAACCTAGAAGTGCTATTGATATGTGACGTTTCTAAGTGTTACTAAAAAGAAATGTGAAACTAGATGTGCTATAGATATGTGATGTTTCTAAGTGTTATTAAAAAGAGATGTGAACCTAGAAGTGCTATTGATATGTGATGTTTCTAAGTGTTACTAAAAAGAAATGTGAAACTAGATGTGCTATAGATATGTGATGTTTCTAAGTGTTATTAAAAAGAGATGTGAACCTAGAAGTGCTATTGATATGTGACGTTTCTAAGTGTTACTAAAAAGAAATGTGAAACTAGATGTGCTATAGATATGTGACGTTTCTAAGTGTTATTAAAAAGAGATGTGAACCTAGAAGTGCTATTGATATGTGACGTTTCTAAGTGTTACTAAAAAGAAATGTGAAACTAGATGTGCTATAGATATGTGATGTTTCTAAGTGTTATTAAAAAGAGATGTGAACCTAGAAGTGCTATTGATATGTGACGTTTCTAAGTGTTACTAAAAAGAAATGTGAAACTAGATGTGCTATAGATATGTGACGTTTCTAAGTGTTATTAAAAAGAGATGTGAACCTAGAAGTGCTATTGATATGTGACGTTTCTAAGTGTTACTAAAAAGAAATGTGAAACTAGAAGTGCTATAGATATGTGACGTTTCTAAGTGTTATTAAAAAGAGATGTGAACCTAGAAGTGCTATTGATATGTGATGTTTCTAAGTGTTACTAAAAAGAAATGTGAAACTAGATGTGCTATAGATATGTGATGTTTCTAAGTGTTATTAAAAAGAGATGTGAACCTAGAAGTGCTATTGATATGTGACGTTTCTAAGTGTTACTAAAAAGAAATGTGAAACTAGATGTGCTATAGATATGTGACGTTTCTAAGTGTTATTAAAAAGAGATGTGAACCTAGAAGTGCTATTGATATGTGACGTTTCTAAGTGTTACTAAAAAGAAATGTGAAACTAGATGTGCTATAGATATGTGACGTTTCTAAGTGTTATTAAAAAGAGATGTGAACCTAGAAGTGCTATTGATATGTGACGTTTCTAAGTGTTACTAAAAAGAAATGTGAAACTAGATGTGCTATAGATATGTGACGTTTCTAAGTGTTATTAAAAAGAGATGTGAACCTAGAAGTGCTATTGATATGTGACGTTTCTAAGTGTTACTAAAAAGAAATGTGAAACTAGAAGTGCTATAGATATGTGATGTTTCTAAGTGTTATTAAAAAGAGATGTGAACCTAGAAGTGCTATAGATATGTGACGTTTCTAAGTGTTATTAAAAAGAGATGTGAACCTAGAAGTGCTACAGATATGTGACGTTTCTAAGTGTTATTAAAAAGAAATGTAGACATGGAAGCTTCTTACAGACACGTGATGTTTCTAAGTGTTATTAAGAAGAAATTCAAACATGAAAGTTTCTTACAGACATGTGTTGTTTATAAGTGTTATTAAATAGAACAGACAACAGTTGTTTCCAAATGTTAACAAAAAGGGGAAGTTGTGCGTAAGAGTTCCATACAGACAGTGTTATGTGTGCGGACTTGAAACTCTATAAACTAGACTTCGATACCCTTGGTGGGCAGAGCGAAGCCCATTGTGTTGCTCTGTGTTTAATCACAAACAAACAAACTTGCAGACACGTCATGCTTATGTGTTAATAAACAGAAAGTTTCACATGTTTCTGTGTGATAACAAAGAAAACATTGCATGTATATACATTTTGTGAGGATTAAGATAGCGTATGTATACAAACCGTTGATATTTTACGAGAAGACGAGGCTATGAGCAAATATGGGAAAATAAGACATTTAGCTAGCAGATTGATTGAACACACTTTTACACTGGTCTAAACTCTCAAAATCGACAAGCAGGCATCACATTGTAATAAGCAATGTATCTCAAAAGTTTCGGAAATGGTTGGTAGGTGCAAAAAAAGAACTAATTTGTTACAGAATCGTAACTAGAAAACACGTTTGAAATTTGAAATATCCGGCACTCTGAAGAACCCTCGCGTCACCTGTGGGCCTACAAATACAAACAAAACATGTATTAACATTGAAATGTCGAATTGAAGTTGTAAACTTGAGACAAACTGTTAACCGATGACAACCATCTAATAATTTTAACATTGGAAATAGACATAAACATAAACCTAGTTACTTTCGTACTAATTTGAATTAGTCAGTTCTAAGGAACTATTGAACTTTGAGCACTTCTAGATCGGTGATAAAGATGTAATAAGCTTATGAAGTGATGTTTTCTGGTGGTTTATAAGTTTGTTTGTTTTAAATTTCTTGCAAAGCTACACGAGGGCTATCTGCGCTAGCCGTTCCTAATTTAGCAATGTAAAACTAGGGGGAAGACAGCTAGTCATCACTGTCCACCGCCAACGCTTGAGCTACTCTTTTAGCAATGAATAATTAGATTGACCGTCACATTATAACGCCCCCACGGCTGAAAGATTCAGCATATTTGGAGGGACAAGTAGTCTCGAACTCACCTCAAATTACGAGTCCAACGCTGTAACTCCATGGCCATGCCGGGTCTCTAGGTGTCCATAATTTCTGTGGCTCTATATGGTGATGGCTTCGGTCAGTTGATAGAACGACAGCATTTTCTTTGGTTCTATGAGGTAACGTTTACTGCTGATCTATAAGATGATGTTTTCTGGTAGTTTGTAAAGTAATACTTTCTTTAAGTTCATGAGGGATCTGTAAGGTAACGTTTACTGCTAATTTGTAAGATGATGTTTTCTGGTAGTTTGTAAAGTAATACTTTCTTTAAGTTCATGAGGGATCTGTAAGGTAACGTTTACTGCTGATCTATAAGATGATGTTTTCTGGTAGTTTGTAAAGTAATACTTTCTTTAAGCTCATGAGGGATCTGTAAGGTAACGTTTACTGCTAATTTATAAGATGATGTTTTCTGGTAGTTTGTAAAGTAATACTTTCTTTAAGTTCATGAGGGATCTGTAAGGTAACGTTTACTGCTAATTTATAAGATGATGTTTTCTGGTAGTTTGTAATATGATGTTTAGTGTTAGAATCAACACAAGAATATTGTTTACATGTTACTTGAAAAGGGACAGAAGTTTACATTCGTTTCTGTAAATAAATCGTATCCTGTTAAGAACTCATGAAACCTTTTAACTGTGGCTGTAGGCTTGGTATGGTAAATAATGTGAATGTAAGGTTTCTTAAAACGAGAACATACAAAGTATGTTTGTACGTGAATTCTGTGAGGAACTGATGACCTTCCTGGTAGCATGTAACACTAATGGTCTTATAAAATGAAATGTTTATATATTTTACTTTCCAATCAATTCTATAATATCTATTTTTTGATAAGATTTAGCTTGTTTTGAATTTCTCGTGAAGCTAAACAAGGGCTATCTGTTCTAGCCGTCCTTAATTTAGCCGTGAAAGACTAGAGAGAAGGCATCGTCACCACTCACCGCCAACTCTTGGACTACTCTCTCACTAACGAATTGTGGGATTGGTCGTTACATTATAACAGCTCCACAGCTGAAATGGCGAGAATGTTTGGTGGGACAAAGACGAACCCGCGCTCCTCAAATTTAGAGTCAAACGTCCAAACCATCTGTTCATGACAGGCTGTATTTGAAAATAATTTTATATGGCATTGTGAAGAAACTGACATTTCTATGTTATTCTATATGGAACTAATATTTTTTTTTTGCACACTGCTCAAAATAATTAATGAATAATTGGAGTTCCCCGTATTCCGTCTATCGCAAGTAATATCATGGATACTCTTGAGTTCATTCGTATGCAAAATATGTGTCACGTGATCTGATATGTCAATGTGTACTTTGGAAGTCCATATCCGCGAATAATAATAGGACAGTACAGACTTCATAGTCCAGTAAATTATCAGAAAAAATTTGTTTATTAATTAAGCGTGCGATCATTTTTGGACATTAATGTGATCTTGGAGCAACACCACCCATTATTTCATCAGAGCTGTTTACTTTTTGACAATAGTGAATGCTCAGAGCTGATTTACATGATTAAAGGCTACCTCCTTCCCCTCGTTATAAAATGGGATTTAAACAAGATGAGCCTGCTGGCTATTCCAAACACTCGATACCCCCCTTCCGGAAGTTAACCAACTAGTTACTTGTAAGGCTGTCTTAAAACAAACTTTTCATAATGCCACGTTTAGTACACAGAGGTCAGTGTGGTCATTTCACACACGGATGCCACCGTCGTGTCTTTTCTCCGTGAAACCGAGGTTCGATAGAATTCTGATTACTTTTTTTAAATGAGTACAGGTCTCGTATCTGGCGAATTCAAGGTTCGTTCGTGACAAAAAGAAATTTGCTCAACTATCGTCTGACCAGCTCACGCATGTTTAACACTACTAAAAACGGGTTGTTCTGCGGTAATAGTGGATTGGAAAAACGCACGTCATTGGTTGTACGACATAATAGTCCAGTTTTATGTAACCCGTTTCTCTTAGTTTGCTTCATTTGTTCATTCAGATGTCACTCTGAACTGATGATTCACGAGGTCCACTAATTGCGTTAAGTCTACATTGTCTAAATAATTCATACCACAACGTGATTTTTATAAGAAAATCCTACCTTTTGTAATTCAGTGAAGCATCGGTGATAGTCTCACAGAAGCCACTAATGACATACTTAATATAGATAACATTATGTATGGTATATATAACAAAATATAGATAACATTATGTATGGTACATATAACAAAATATAGATAACATTACGTATGGTATACATAACAAAATATAGATAACATTATGTATGGTATAGATAACAAAATATAGATAACATTATGTATGGTATAGATAACAAAATATAGATAACATTATGTATGGTATAGATAAGAAAATATAGATAACATTATGTATGGTATAGATAAGAAAATATAGATAACATTATGTACGGTATAGATAATATTATGTATGGTATAGATAACAAAATATAGATAACATTATGTATGGTATAGATAACAAAATATAGATAACATTATGTATGGTATAGATAACAAAATATAGATAACATTGTGTATGGTATATATAACAAAATATAGATAACATTATGTATGGTATAGGTAATATTATGTATGGTATAGATAACAAAATATAGATAACATTATGTATGGTATATATAACAAAATATAGATAACATTATGTATGGTATAGGTAATATTATGTATGGTATATATAACAAAATATAGATAACATTGTGTATGGTATATATAACAAAATATAGATAACATTATGTATGGTATATATAACAAAATATAGATAACATTGTGTATGGTATAGATAATATTATGTATGGTATAGATAACAAAATATAGATAACATTATGTATGGTATAGATAACAAAATATAGATAACATTATGTATGGTATAGGTAATATTATGTACGGTATATATAACAAAATATAGATAACATTATGTATGGTATATATAACAAAATATAGATAACATTGTGTATGGTATACATAACAAAATATAGGTAACATTGTGTATGGTATACATAACAAAATATAGATAACATTATGTATGGTATAGATAACAAAATATAGATAACATTGTGTATGGTATATATAACAAAATATAGATAACATTGTGTATGGTATAGATAACAAAATATAGATAACATTGTGTATGGTATATATAACAAAATATAGATAACATTGTGTATGGTATATATAACAAAATATAGATAACATTATGTATGGTATATATAACAAAATATAGATAACATTGTGTATGGTATACATAACAAAATACAGATAACATTGTGTATGGTATACATAACAAAATACAGATAACATTGTGTATGGTATACATAACAAAATATAGATAACATTATGAATGGTATACATAACAAAATATAGACAACAATATGTATGGTATAGATAACAAACTTTAAATCCTTTGTCATTTAAAAAACTATTTTTATTATATATATACATACTTTTAAGTACTGTCAAAATAAGGTGTATTTTATAGAAATTATTTGTGTTTGTAAATAATTCCCTTCGTCCTGACGCTGATAAACTTCATCAAGGTAATAAATATTCAGTGAACCAGTGGATAATATCATAAAGCAAGTAGAATGGTTAACTACAAGGCGGCCAGGCATGGCCAGGTGTGTTAAGGCGTTCGACTCGTAATCTGAGGGTGGCGGGTTCGAATCCCGGTCGCACCAAACATGCTCGCCCTTTCAGCCGTGGGGTTGTTGTGTTGTGTTGTAATGTAATGTGATGTTCAGTTCTATTATTCGTTGGTAAATTGGGAACGGCAAAAATCTGGTTTTCGATACTCATGGTGGGCAAAACAGAGATAGCTTTGTGCTTAATTTTAAACAAACAAACTACGAGGCAAGCGTAACACCTGAAGACAACGTGTTGTTTCTTTGGTGTTATTAAGCTTAAAATAGAAACAGATATCAAACTATTTGGGGAGCATTTTGTTTTCAATAAATACGACAATTGATAACTTCATAGCTTCACAAAACGTCAATTAGACGACTAAAAGTTTATCCCTAAGATAACTGACCGGTTACAGGGTCCAGATATCGAGTAATTTTCAGTTGTTGAAGCTAATGAATAACGCGACCGTAGTGGTAAGCGTTGGGTTTAATTACACTATTAATAATATTTTTTGTTTTCACGTTCTCTGTGACTGATATTTCATTAGAAACTCTGTAACCACAAAGTTCACGGGCAAATAAAAAATAGCGCGTGTAAATAGTTTAAATGTGTTCAATTACGAAACTAATTAGTTTCAAGAGATAATTAAATAGATATTTAAATTAACATATGTTTGAAAAGAACAGCCATCGGTGTTTTAGTTGTACTTATTAATCTGCGGATCTAAGAATCCAAGGTTCAAAACGAAATGTTGTTCAGTATACTCCGCGTTATCAACTATTGGCATGCACCTCAGTGGAACAGCAGGATGTCAGTAGACTTAAAATGCTAGAATACGGTTTATATGCCTGTGGTAGGTACAACACAGATGACTTATTGTGTAGCTTTGTGCTTAATTTCAACCAAATAAAACTTGTAGGTACAATATAAAAATTGACAACTCATTCTGTGATTTGCCTCAAAGATACAGAATCAAAATATGTGGCGGAAAGGGCTGCTGGTGACTTCCCTTTCTCTTAATTATACGTATAATTAGTTTCAAAAACTTTTACACATAATATCAAATTATTTTCGAGCATTAAAGTTGATAATGTTGAGTCGCAAGAGAAGTGTAGCTATTAAACTAACACTTTATTGAAGTATTCATATTCATGGTATCAGTTTCATATATATATAAAACTAGAGAACTATTAGAATACCAAGACTGTAACTGTAACTTTCAGAACACATAGATTTGTTTTAACCTATAGAACTATTAGAATACCAAGACTGTAACTGTAACTTTCAGAACACATAGATTTGTTTTAACCTATAGAACTATTAGAATACCAAGACTGTAACTGTAACTTTCAGAACACATAGATTTGTTTTAACCTATAGAATTATTAGAATACCAAGACTGTAACTGTAACTTTCAGAACACATATATTTGTTTTAACCTATAGAATTATTAGAATACCAAGACTGTAACTGTAACTTTCAGAACACATAGATTTGTTTTAACCTATAGAATTATTAGAATACCAAGACTGTAACTGTAACTTTCAGAACACATATATTTGTTTTAACCTATAGAATTATTAGAATACCAAGACTGTAACTGTAACTTTCAGAACACATAGATTTGTTTTAACCTATAGAACTATTAGAATACCAAGACTGTAACTGTAACTTTCAGAACACATAGATTTGTTTTAACCTATAGAACTATTAGAATACCAAGACTGTAACTGTAACTTTCAGAACACATAGATTTGTTTTAACATATAGAATTATTAGAATACCAAGACTGTAACTGTAACTTTCAGAACACATAGATTTGTTTTAACCTATAGAATTATTAGAATACCAAGACTGTAACTGTAACTTTCAGAACACATAGATTTGTTTTAACCTATAGAACTATTAGAATACCAAGACTGTAACTGTAACTTTCAGAACACATAGATTTGTTTTAACCTATAGAACTATTAGAATACCAAGACTGTAACTGTAACTTTCAGAACACAGAGATTTGTTTTAACATATAGAATTATTAGAATACCAAGACTGTAACTGTAACTTTCAGAACACATAGATTTGTTTTAACATATAGAATTATTAGAATACCAAGACTGTAACTGTAACTTTCAGAACACATAGATTTGTTTTAACCTATAGAACTATTAGAATACCAAAACTGTAACTGTAACTGTCAGAACACATAGATTTGTTTTAACCTATAGAACTATTAGAATACCAAGACTGTAACTGTAACTTTCAGAACACATAGATTTGTTTTAATCTATAGAACTATTAGAATACCAAGACTGTAACTGTAACTTTCAGAACACATAGATTTGTTTTAACATATAGAACTATTAGAATACCAAGACTGTAACTGTAACTTTCAGAACACATAGATTTGTTTTAACATATAGAATTATTAGAATACCAACACTGTAACTGTAACTTTCAGAACACATAGATTTGTTTTAACCTATAGAACTATTAGAATACCAAAACTGTAACTGTAACTTTCAGAACACATAGATTTGTTTTAACCTATAGAACTATTAGAATACCAAGACTGTAACTGTAACTTTCAGAACACATAGATTTGTTTTAACCTATAGAATTATTAGAATACCATGACTGTAACTATAACTTTCAGAACACATAGATTTGTTTTAACCTATAGAACTATTAGAATACCAAAACTGTAACTGTAACTTTCAGAACACATAGATTTGTTTTAACCTATAGAACTATTAGAATACCAAGACTGTAACTGTAACTTTCAGAACACATAGATTTGTTTTAACCTATAGAACTATTAGAATACCAAGACTGTAACTGTAACTTTCAGAACACATAGATTTGTTTTAACCTATAGAACTATTAGAATACCAAGACTGTAACTGTAACTTTCAGAACACATAGATTTGTTTTAACCTATAGAATTATTAGAATACCAAGACTGTAACTGTAACTTTCAGAACACATAGATTTGTTTTAACCTATAGAACTATTAGAATACCAAGACTGTAACTGTAACTTTCAGAACACATAGATTTGTTTTAACATATAGAACTATTAGAATACCAAGACTGTAACTGTAACTTTCAAAACACATAGATTTGTTTTAATCTATAGAACTATTAGAATACCAAGACTGTAACTGTAACTTTCAGAACACATAGATTTGTTTTAACCTATAGAACTATTAGAATACCAAGACTGTAACTGTAACTTTCAGAACACATAGATTTGTTTTAACCTATAGAACTATTAGAATACCAAAACTGTAACTGTAACTTTCAGAACACATAGATTTGTTTTAACATATAGAATTATTAGAATACCAAGACTGTAACTGTAACTTTCAGAACACATAGATTTGTTTTAACATATAGAATTATTAGAATACCAAGACTGTAACTGTAACTTTCAGAACACATAGATTTGTTTTAACATATAGAACTATTAGAATACCAAGACTGTAACTGTAACTTTCAGAACACATAGATTTGTTTTAACCTATAGAATTATTAGAATACCAAGATTGTAACTGTAACTTTCAGAACACATAGATTTGTTTTAACCTATAGAACTATTAGAATACCAAAACTGTAACTGTAACTTTCAGAACACATAGATTTGTTTTAACCTATAGAACTATTAGAATACCAAGACTGTAACTGTAACTTTCAGAACACATAGATTTGTTTTAATCTATAGAACTATTAGAATACCAAGACTGTAACTGTAACTTTCAGAACACATAGATTTGTTTTAACATATAGAACTATTAGAATACCAAGACTGTAACTGTAACTTTCAGAACACATAGATTTGTTTTAACATATAGAATTATTAGAATACCAACACTGTAACTGTAACTTTCAGAACACATAGATTTGTTTTAACCTATAGAACTATTAGAATACCAAAACTGTAACTGTAACTTTCAGAACACATAGATTTGTTTTAACCTATAGAACTATTAGAATACCAAGACTGTAACTGTAACTTTCAGAACACATAGATTTGTTTTAACCTATAGAATTATTAGAATACCATGACTGTAACTATAACTTTCAGAACACATAGATTTGTTTTAACCTATAGAACTATTAGAATACCAAAACTGTAACTGTAACTTTCAGAACACATAGATTTGTTTTAACCTATAGAACTATTAGAATACCAAGACTGTAACTGTAACTTTCAGAACACATAGATTTGTTTTAACCTATAGAACTATTAGAATACCAAGACTGTAACTGTAACTTTCAGAACACATAGATTTGTTTTAACCTATAGAACTATTAGAATACCAAGACTGTAACTGTAACTTTCAGAACACATAGATTTGTTTTAACCTATAGAATTATTAGAATACCAAGACTGTAACTGTAACTTTCAGAACACATAGATTTGTTTTAACCTATAGAACTATTAGAATACCAAGACTGTAACTGTAACTTTCAGAACACATAGATTTGTTTTAACATATAGAACTATTAGAATACCAAGACTGTAACTGTAACTTTCAAAACACATAGATTTGTTTTAATCTATAGAACTATTAGAATACCAAGACTGTAACTGTAACTTTCAGAACACATAGATTTGTTTTAACCTATAGAACTATTAGAATACCAAGACTGTAACTGTAACTTTCAGAACACATAGATTTGTTTTAACCTATAGAACTATTAGAATACCAAGACTGTAACTGTAACTTTCAGAACACATAGATTTGTTTTAACATATAGAATTATTAGAATACCAAGACTGTAACTGTAACTTTCAGAACACATAGATTTGTTTTAACCTATAGAACTATTAGAATACCAAGACTGTAACTGTAACTTTCAGAACACATAGATTTGTTTTAACCTATAGAATTATTAGAATACCAAAACTGTAACTGTAACTTTCAGAACACATAGATTTGTTTTAACATATAGAATTATTAGAATACCAAGACTGTAATTGTAACTTTCAGAACACATAGATTTGTTTTAACATATAGAACTATTAGAATACCAAGACTGTAACTGTAACTTTCAGAACACATAGATTTGTTTTAACCTATAGAATTATTAGAATACCAAGACTGTAACTGTAACTTTCAGAACACATAGATTTGTTTTAACCTATAGAACTATTAGAATACCAAAACTGTAACTGTAACTTTCAGAACACATAGATTTGTTTTAACCTATTGAACTATTAGAATACCAAGACTGTAACTGTAACTTTCAGAACACATAGATTTGTTTTAACCTATAGAATTATTAAAATACCAAGACTGTAACTATAACTTTCAGAACACATAGATTTGTTTTAACCTATAGAACTATTAGAATACCAAGACTGTAACTGTAACTTTCAGAACACATAGATTTGTTTTAACCTATAGAATTATTAGAATACCAAGACTGTAACTGTAACTTTCAGAACACATAGATTTGTTTTAACCTATAGAACTATTAGAATACCAAAACTGTAACTGTAACTTTCAGAACACATAGATTTGTTTTAACCTATAGAACTATTAGAATACCAAGACTGTAACTGTAACTTTCAGAACACATAGATTTGTTTTAACCTATAGAATTATTAGAATACCAAGACTGTAACTGTAACTTTCAGAACACATAGATTTGTTTTAACCTATAGAACTATTAGAATACCAAGACTGTAACTGTAACTTTCAGAACACATAGATTTGTTTTAACCTATAGAATTATTAGAATACCAAGACTGTAACTGTAACTTTCAGAACACATAGATTTGTTTTAACCTATAGAACTATTAGAATACCAAAACTGTAACTGTAACTTTCAGAACACATAGATTTGTTTTAACCTATAGAACTATTAGAATACCAAAACTGTAACTGTAACTTTCAGAACACATAGATTTGTTTTAACATATAGAACTATTAGAATACCAAGACTGTAACTGTAACTTTCAAAACACATAGATTTGTTTTAATCTATAGAACTATTAGAATACCAAGACTGTAACTGTAACTTTCAGAACACATAGATTTGTTTTAACCTATAGAACTATTAGAATACCAAGACTGTAACTGTAACTTTCAGAACACATAGATTTGTTTTAACCTATAGAACTATTAGAATACCAAGACTGTAACTGTAACTTTCAGAACACATAGATTTGTTTTAACCTATAGAACTATTAGAATACCAAGACTGTAACTGTAACTTTCAGAACACATAGATTTGTTTTAACCTATAGAACTATTAGAATACCAAGACTGTAACTGTAACTTTCAGAACACATAGATTTGTTTTAACCTATAGAATTATTAGAATACCAAGACTGTAACTGTAACTTTCAGAACACATAGATTTGTTTTAACCTATAGAACTATTAGAATACCAAAACTGTAACTGTAACTTTCAGAACACATAGATTTGTTTTAACCTATAGAACTATTAGAATACCAAGACTGTAACTGTAACTTTCAGAACACATAGATTTGTTTTAACATATAGAATTATTAGAATACCAAGACTGTAACTGTAACTTTCAGCACACACAGATTTGTTTTAACCTATAGAACTATTAGAATACCAAGACTGTAACTGTAACTTTCAGAACACACAGATTTGTTTTAACCTATAGAATTATTAGAATACCAAGACTGTAACTGTAACTTTCAGAACACATAGATTTGTTTTAACCTATAGAACTATTAGAATACCAAGACTGTAACTGTAACTTTCAGAACACATAGATTTGTTTTAACCTATAGAACTATTAGAATACCAAAACTGTAACTGTAACTTTCAGAACACATAGATTTGTTTTAACTTATAGAACTATTAGAATACCAAGACTGTAACTGTAACTTTCAGAACACATAGATTTGTTTTAACGACTGTAACTGTTTTAACATATAGAACTATTAGAATACCAAGACTGTAACTGTAACTTTCAAAACACATAGATTTGTTTTAATCTATAGAACTATTAGAATACCAAGACTGTAACTGTAACTTTCAGAACACATAGATTTGTTTTAACCTATAGAACTATTAGAATACCAAGACTGTAACTGTAACTTTCAGAACACATAGATTTGTTTTAACCTATAGAACTATTAGAATACCAAACTGTAACTGTAACTTTCAGAACACATAGATTTGTTTTAACATATAGAATTATTAGAATACCAAGACTGTAACTGTAACTTTCAGAACACATAGATTTGTTTTAACATATAGAATTATTAGAATACCAAGACAGTAACTGTAACTTTCAGAACACATAGATTTGTTTTAACATATAGAACTATTAGAATACCAAGACTGTAACTGTAACTTTCAGAACACATAGATTTGTTTTAACCTATAGAATTATTAGAATACCAAGATTGTAACTGTAACTTTCAGAACACATAGATTTGTTTTAACCTATAGAACTATTAGAATACCAAAACTGTAACTGTAACTGTCAGAACACATAGATTTGTTTTAACCTATAGAACTATTAGAATACCAAGACTGTAACTGTAACTTTCAGAACACATAGATTTGTTTTAATCTATAGAACTATTAGAATACCAAGACTGTAACTGTAACTTTCAGAACACATAGATTTGTTTTAACATATAGAACTATTAGAATACCAAGACTGTAACTGTAACTTTCAGAACACATAGATTTGTTTTAACATATAGAATTATTAGAATACCAACACTGTAACTGTAACTTTCAGAACACATAGATTTGTTTTAACCTATAGAACTATTAGAATACCAAAACTGTAACTGTAACTTTCAGAACACATAGATTTGTTTTAACCTATAGAACTATTAGAATACCAAGACTGTAACTGTAACTTTCAGAACACATAGATTTGTTTTAACCTA